>NC_041397.2:105915597-106220597 GCF_900747795.2 Erpetoichthys calabaricus | reverse complement strand
GCATTCCTAGTCTGAATCACAATCTGATTGTATGGGTGGTTACCTGGCAGGTAATGCTTATGCTTGGTCATCAAGTCATCTAACATCCGCTACGTGCCCTCTTTTAATTGCGAGAAGCAGATATATATAGCCAAATTCTCGCGCTTCGTTGCGGCGAAGTACTGCTTTTAATTTTTTATTAAGAAGAAAAGAAAACCTTTTTAAACGGATCGAAAATATACCAATAAGAATTTGTTAAGGATCTGTTTTTTTGTGAACCTCCCTTTTCACAGCTGTCGCGCTACGGCGTGTGTTTCGTTTATTTGACAGTATGTAGATCGTGGTAATTACATTCATGGCATTCGTTTTCTGAATCACAATCTGATTGTATTGGTGGTTACCTGCCAGGTCACGCTTGTGGTTTGTCAGCAAGTCGCCTTACGTCCGCCACGTGCCCTCTTTCTGTTCCCAGAAGCAGATCATAGAATGGTTTTAATAGTTTACTTTCAAATAATGCAAAGAGTATGAGACATGTGCTTCTCCCTAATTCTGGGCTCATCAGGCGTACACACTCACTGCATCCCCTCTCGGGAATCGAATCTGTATCGTCAGCGCCAGAGGTGAAGCCCGTAACGTTGCGCTACGGCGTGTGGTTCGTTTATACCTCGTGTCTTCTCATTAAACTTTTATCTCGCGAATATGTTATTGCAATCCGCAGCGGGAGCGTTTCTATAAACTTAACTTAAACTTACGTTTTACACTGTGCTTTGTTTCCCTTATGAAGATGCTTGTATGCTTTACTCGCTCGCTTCTTATTGTTTCGCTCCCTTCTCAATTGTTTAATGAATTTTTTGTTCTTCGCTGTTTGCGGCTCATCCTTCATTTCTCCCTACTGCGTTCTTTTATCTCGCGAATATGTTATTGCAATCCGCAGCTGGAGCGTTTCTATAAACTTAATTTAAACTTACGTTTTACACTGTGCTTTGTTTCCCTTATGAAGATGCTTGTATGCTTTACTCGCTCGCTTCTTATTGTTTCGCTCCCTTCTCAATTGTTTAATGAATTTTTTGTTCTTCGCTGTTTGCGGCTCCTCCTTCATTTCTCCCTACTGCGTTCACAGTCTTTTCACGTGATTACGTGGGAGGCGTGATGACGTGACACTCAACTCCTCCTCCCATGGCCATCGAGCTGCCGTCCATTACAGTATATTGTGAAAAAAGAGGTTCCAGTTATGACCATTAAGCGTTGAATTTCGTAATGAAACCTGCCTAACTTTTGTAAGTAAGCTGTAAGGAATCAGCCTGCCAAATTTCAGCCTTCCACCTACACGGGAAGTTGCAGAATTAGTGATGAGTCAGTCAGTCAGTCAGTCAGTGAGGGCTTTGCCTTTTATTAATTAGTATAGATTATAGTATATAACTTCTCATCACCTTCCCTCCTACATCTATAACCTCAGGCAATTAGGTGTAGTAAAAGACAAGCAGGAGTTAAGTTATAATTTAAACAATGTATTATTGATAATATTCATAAATAATAATATGCAAAGTACACTTCAATATTGGCAACCATACAACCTGATTAAATGGTGATGTGTAGTTTCAGGCGGCACACAGACTTGTTAGTTACTTAAAAATGTCTCTAGTTAAGGCATCATTGGTGGTTAGCTTTCTTCAGAACAGGCCGCATTGCCTGTCTCAATATGGCTGCCGAGCTGTGTTCTTCATTGTGTTGTCTTTTTCAGTTCATGGTGTGAGATGGTCATTCATCCAGTTTGGTAAGAGAGATAGAGAGTGACGGAGTGAGTAAATTTATAGATGTTCTGTCCAACCCCTAGAGCCAATAGGACGTTATTGTACTTAAAGGTTTCTGATAGAAGCCAGTTCCAAACAGCCATACTTCAGACCAATGGGGGGGGAACAGAAAATATCTTCACACCTGCCATCCCCCAAAATCATTTGTTGAGTTAAAGTTTGCCAGTTAGGCAGCTTGGCTTTGTGTGGGAGTTGACAGACTTCAGAGAAACATTTACCAAACTTGTTTCAGGTACTTCCCCCCAACTCTGTCGTAAAATTCAAAGAGACTCAGTCCTGGTTCTTCGGTTGTAAACATGAATGCTTTTCACTAATGTAACAGTAATATTACATTGCTTTGCCTAAGTTACAAATAAATACATACAAAATATTTATCAACTTCTATGCAAAATCTCACATCACAACAAATATATATATTTTAAGTTCATTTAAATAATGTATATTGTTAATGATTAAATATGCAAGGACTCGGTGGCGCAGTGTCAGCGATGAGCTGGCGCCCTGTTCAGGGATTGTTCCTGCCTCGCACTGTATGCTTGCTGGGACTGGCGCGACCCTGGATGGATAGATGGATGGAATAATTAAACATGTACTACAAAGATATTTCAATGTTCCTTAAAAGTTCTGGAAAATCGGCATCCTAAGCTTACAGATGGCTTGACATTTATTAAACAGCTGATTGTGTGGCGATTGGTTATTTGGAGAAAGAAATGGAAGGACAGGAATTGGGGGTTAGTACGTTTGAAAGACAGTAATGCTGCAATAAAATTTTTTTATTGAGGGTCGTGCACAGGGCAGCAAGCATCTTGCAGGTGGCAGGAACAATCTCTGGAAGGGGCGCCAGCTTGTCGCTACCACTGCGCCAACATGCCTCAATGTTTTATACATGCTTTAATTTCCATCCTCATGAAAATGATATGAAGTATACATCTTAGTATTTAAATTGTTCAGAGAGCTGTAACATCATGAATGTAATATATTCTGTGTCCTGTCGGCATAAGAGAAAGCCCGTTTAAGAAGCACGTACTGATTCACACACGTAAGAGTACATAGCATACAAAGCATTTAACGTGCTACTTTAGTTACGATGGGATTTGAGAAACTATTAAATTAAACGATTTTAAGATGAAGTTTATGACTTTCTACTTTAATGACAAAATAAATTGCATGATTAAAGTGGAAATTTTGACCTTTTTCACACTGTGTCCCAGTTTTTATTTTTCTTTTCTCTGTACCCTAATACAGGCATGTCAAACTCACTACCATTGGTGGGCCGCTTCAACTGCCATATTTGCATCAGCGGGCCGTACTGTAACAAATACTATTATACAAAGTTACTGTAGCTTTCTTTCCAATACTGAAAACTTTAAAAAATGTAACACTTAAAGTTTAAAGAAAAGCAATTTATTTCCATGCAGTCTCCAAACAACAGTGTAGAATGAGTGTCTTAACCTCTTAGCTAGGTCCTTATTATATTACTAGGCTCACCCGCCATTTAAGGCGACCGACTTTTATCCTCAATTTGTGTGCGCTCCATGTGTACATCAGGCATGTAAGTGTAGGGAATGAGAACATCAAAGTGCCCATTCATAACATCTCCCGAAAACCTACGTTTTTTTAATCCCCTCGAGTGCCTGTCTAAACTTGGAGTGTAGGACTCCATAATAATATACTTGAAACTCATTGGGGAACAACTCTCCCGCATGCCATTAGCTCAGAAATGGTACCATAAGTTTGAGACTTTGACATTTCAGTGAGATACTGAAGCTCATCTGTATAAGAGATTCCTGACGACATCATTGTAAATGGCTGAAACCTTGACCAATTACTTAAAACATGTCGTACAATGTCAGCCCGAATCTGTATCGCTAAAGACGGAGTTTCATGCTCTAAATAAGCTATAGATGAGAATGAACAAGCACCATCTCCCCTGATATTTACTACGCGGTGAGGCATTTGTACTCCATCAACATTAATTATTTCCAGAGACATAATTTTGTCTATTTTTCCAGCGCATCGCGCACAAAAGCAAGGGAACGATGGGAGCACCAGAACTCTGCTCACATTGCGTCGCTTCGTACCGCAAGCCGCAAGTAGTAAGTCTGTGATAAGCGGAATATCGCTACGCTTTGCACTCATGGGACGGAAGGACAATCCCGACCGCTTTTATATAGTGTCTTGATGATTGATATTCATTATATTATATTCATTGCTTATATAGGAGCCTTAGTGTGAGATTTATTTCTTTTGTCCCGACACTTGGCATCTCTTGTTAGTAACCAGTTCATCAATATCAGGCTTGAAATCTTGTACAGCTGCAACTTTTATGAGGGATGAAAGGTGTTCGACGGTAAGTCTTGAGCAATGTGGGGTTTTGGTAGCTTTCATTAACAAAAACAAGTGCTCACAAAGGTAAGTGCTTCCGAACATTGACAGTACTCTCGATGCCAACTTACGGATCTGCACATACGAGGGTGGCAGGTAAGCATACAAGCCTGGCACACCAACTTCGTTGTATTTTGCCTTCAGAATAGAATCTGACTGCACTTCAATCAATTCCATTTGGATATTCTCAGGCGCATTCTCAACGTTGTAAGAGAACAGCGCAATGCCCTGTTTGTGTGAACTGAAATCACGAAAATGCTCACTGAATTCATTGCTCAGTAATTCAAGTTGGAAAACAAATCCTCCAAAAATCAAATTTTACTTTACTAAGTTTACTTCAAAGTTTATATTGTAAAATAAGCCGATATGCAAAAAGCCACCTGACCTACAATAATTTTACAAACTCAAAATCACAAAAATATGTTAATAAACAACCCACCAACTTCTCGCGTCCACTACAGATCTTCAGCTGTAGTCTGCACTAACTGTTCGTTACAATACTAGCACAAAATTACATGAAACTAGAGCAAAAAAATGTGAAAATATGCGGGCTATTACTACTCGTGATGGTCAGTTCTGCCCAGTGGCCAGTCTCAGCAGCCCAGTCAGTAGTGTAGCCTTAGCAGGGGCGGCTCTAGGCTCGTGGCGGCCCTGGGCAGAGAAAGAATCGGTAACCCCTTCGCCTGGCAATGTCAATACGGTATCTTATGCACGGCGGATGACCACATCCGTTGCGGACACTGCATAGCCGCCTCGTGCTCATGACACGCTTCTATATACGCGTGTCCGTAACTTAAAAACCAAGTGGCGGCCCATGATATTCTCATTACAGCAAAACATTATAATATTACATATAGCTTACTGCTCCGACTCTAGCGACATTTGTAAATACAGCATACTAATTAACAAGAACCATAATGTTTTTCGGCCACATTGCCGTCAGCTGTGTAGTTATTTTCTCTTTCTGTTTTATATTCAACATATATTGGCGTGGCGGCCCCTGGGATTTGGCGGCACTGTGCAGGTGCACAGTTTGCACATGCCTAAGGCCACCCCTGCTGCAGCCTAGCACTTCAGTTGTGACGCTGCGGCTCATTAACTTTGGTCAAGGCTTGTTGCTATACTAGCAGATGACGTTTCTGGTACCGTAATGCCATGGGAAAACGTGCTTTTGTCAGAAGGCAGAAGTAAGAAAAGTCAATAAGTAACACCGAAGATGCAGAATGATTCAATCACAAATGACAGTAATCATTTTGTACAAGTTCAGTGTTAACTAGGATCTGTCATGCGGGCCGCACAGATTTCTGTTGCGGGCGGGGGTCGCGTGTTTGACATGCCTGCCCTAATACGCTTCCATATGACAGATTTATTCATCTGGATTTTTATGTGCGTACACATATTTCCGCTTTTGTCCGTACTCCATGTTTTATTGTGAATTCTACTGATAGCGTTATGCATGAGGCCCCTGGACACTGACTTTGTGATTTCAAAATGTGAAAATTCTTCCCTTTTAATCTGCTCTTTTAGGATCAGGGATGACTACTGTGCTACCTTGCCTCTTACAAACAAATATATTTAAGATTTTAAACCATGCATTAATATACCTTACCTCCATGTTCTGCAAACTTGGGATTGGAAAGGATCATCTTGCAAAATTTCAACCCATTTTTGTACTGCTTTTGTTCGTAACATTTCTGGGAAAAAGACAAAATGCACATATAACAATACTATTAAACACTGCAATCTTTTGCATCCAAAATTACCTATAATTCTGTTTAAAGAGTTTTATGAACATTCTTATCCAAACACATAATACTAAATCAGCTATCATTCTATGTGTATTTAAAACATTGTTTTAAACTGACACAATACTTGGACAATTCTTATGTTTAACTACAATACAATCCTGGAAGTGACCAAATAAAAACATACAAGAATTACAAGTAGTCATTTAATCACTAACTTCTGCTTGTAATTTAACTATTTCCCTAAGCAGACCTCTACTTTTCTTATTTGCATGGCAGTGGTGACTGACATACCAGCACTGGACTGTAAAACTCAAAATCATATGTTTAGTTCCCAACACTACTCCAGTCTACAGGGAAAATGTTTCATCCATCCATCCATTATCTAACCTGCTATATCCTAACTACAGGGTCACAGGGGTCTGCTGGAGCCAATCCCAGCCAACACAGGGCGCAAGGCAGGAAACAAACCCCAGTCAGGGCGCCAGCCTACCGCAGGGCACACACACACTATGGAAAATTTAGGATCACCAATGCACTTAACATGCATGTATTTAGACTGTGGGAGGAAACCAGAGCACCCGGAGGAAACCCACTCAGACACGGGGAAAACATGCGAACTCCACGCAGGGAGGACAGAAAATGTTTCATGCACATGCAAATTAAAACATAGTAGGAATCGGTTTGTTTTGCACTTTTTTGCAACCATGCTGTTAATCTAACCAAACTACATATAATTTGTTTTGCTGTGCCTTTCAAAATTGTCAGTTATATTACCCTATGTATGGTCTGGTAATGATGATAAAAGAATACAGTGGGGCAAAAAAGTATTTAGTCAGCCACCAATTGTGCAAGTCCTCCCACTTAAAAAGATGAGAGAGGCCTGTAATTTTCATCATAGGTATACCTCAACTATGAGACACAAAATGAGAAAAAAAAATCCAGAAAATCACACTGTCTGATTTTTAAAGAATTTATTTGCAAATTATGGTGGAAAATAAGCATTTGGTCACCTACAAACAAGCAAGATTTCTGGCTCTCACAGACCTGTAACTTCTTCTGTAAGAGGCTCCTCTGTCCTCCACTCGTTACCTGTATTAATGGCACCTGTTTGAACTCGTTATCAATATAAAAGACACCTGTCCACAACCTCAAACAGTCACACTCCAAACTCCACTATGGCCAAGACCAAAGACCTGTCAAAGGACACCAGAAACAAAATTGTAGACCTGCACAAGGCTGGGAAGACTGAATCTGCAATAGGTAAGCAGCTTGGTGTGAAGAAATCAACTGTGGGAGCAATTATTAGAAAATGGAAGACATACAAGACCACTGATAATCTCCCTCGATCTGGGGCTCCATGCAAGATCTCACCCCGTGGGGTCAAAATGATCACAAGAATGGTGAGCAAAAATCCCAAAACCACACAGGGGGACCTAGTGAATGACCTGCAGAGAGCTGGGACCAAAGTAACAAAGGCTACCATCAGTAACACACTATGCCGCCAGGGACTCAAATCCTGCAGTGCCAGATGTGTCCCCCTGCTTAAGCCAGTACATGTGCAGGCCCGTCTGAAGTTTGCTAGAGAACATTTGGATGATCCAAAAGAGGATTGGGAGAATGTCATATGGTCAGATGAAACCAAAATAGAACTTTTTGGTAAAAACTCTACTCGTCGTGTTTGGATGAGAAAGAATGCTGAGTTGCATCCAAAGAACACCATACCTACTGTAAAGCATGGGGGTGGAAACATCATGCTTTGGGGCTGTTTTTCTGCAAAGGGACCAGGACGACTGATCCGTGTAAAGGAAAGAATGAATGGGGCCATATATCGTCGGATTTTGAGTGAAAACCTCCTTCCATCAGCAAGGGCATTGAAGATGAAACATGGCTGGTTCTTTCAGCATGACAATGATCCCAAACACACTGCCCCGGTTAACGAAGGAGTGGCTTCGTAAGAAGCATTTCAAGGTCCTGGAGTGGCCTAGCCAGTCTCCAGATCTCAACCCCATAGAAAATCTTTGGAGGGAGTTGAAAGTCCGTGTTGCCCAGCGACAGCCCCAAAACATCACTGCTCTAGAGGAGATCTGCATGGAGGAATGGGCCAAAATACCAGCAACAGTGTGTGAAAACCTTGTGAAGACTTACAGAAAACGTCTGACCTCTGTCATTGCCAACAAAGGGTATATAACAAAGTATTGAGATGAACTTTTGTTATTGACCAAATACTTATTTTCCACCATAATTTGCAAATAAATTCTTCAAAAATCAGACAATGTGATTTTACAATGTGATTTTCTGGATTTTTTTTTCTCATTTTGTCTCTCATAGATGATGAAAATTACAGGCCTCTCTCATCTTTTTAAGTGGGAGAACTTGCACAATTGGTGGCTGACTAAAAACTTTTTGCCCCACTGTATGGGTGAATAAAAAAAAAAAAAAATTTGCCTACTTGGGACAACAAATGTTGGCATTTTAACCTACAGTGGAGTCAGGAAATATTCACACCCCTTCACTTTCTACAGTTTATCGTATTGTAGATATAATTTAAAAAGGATAGATTTGCCCATCAGTCTGCACTCACCCATAATGACAATGTGAAAAAATTTTTCAGACCCTTTGCTGTTGTGCTTCAAATTGTGTTCAGGTGCAAAATATTTGCTTTAATTATCCTTGAGATGTGTGCAGAACTTGACTGGAGTCCACAGCAAAATTGACTGGACACAGTTTAGAAAGGTACGGTGTATAAAAGGTCCCACAATTCACTTGGCATGGAGGGGCAAAAACCTCTGCTGAGATGGGAAAACCTGTTTGAAGCAGCACTCTATCAATCAGGCATGTATGGTAGAGCTACAAGTAAGCAAGTCGAGTCTTGAGTAAGATGCATATAACAGACTGCTTAGAATTTGCCAAACAGCAAAAAGCAAGAGGAAAAAGATCCTATTTCTGATAAGCTAAAAACTGAACTATTTGGGAATAATTCCAAACACCATGTCTGGTGAAGACTAGACACTGCTCATTACCTGCCTAATACCATCCCTACGGTGAAGTATGGGGGTTGCAGCATCATGCTGAGGGGGTGTTTTTCAGTGGCAAGTACAGGGAGAATCAGAATCAAGTGAAGGATGAATGCAGCCAAATACAGAGATGTCCTCGAAGAAAACCTGCTCCAGGCTGCATGTGAACACAGAGTGGGGTGATGGTTCATCTTTCAGCATAACAATAACCCAAAGCATACCAGAAAAACAATGTAAGAGTGGCTTTGGGACAGGTTTCTGACTGTCTTTGAGTGGCCCAGCCAAAACCCAGATGTAAAAACCCTTAGAACAGTGATTCTTAACCTTTTTTGAGTCACGGATGCCTTTAAGAATCTGATGAAAGCTATGGAACCCCTTCCTCAGAAATATTCACATAAACACAACTTTGCATGCAATGGATATAATGTACTTTATATATCGAGATTTGATTGTCTCATACATATATGACAATCACAAAGTATTATTAGACTTTAAAGTAAACAATCTAAAAAAAACACTCCTTTTTATGCAAAACGTAATGGCCACACATTATAATTATGAAATATAATCCTCTTTTGCAAATTAAAACAGAGCTTCTTCTTCTACTACTACTACTCAAAATCAACAGTACCGGGCTGTATAGTGAAAATAAATGTTATTTTTTTATCTGAACTTCACGGACCCCCTGAAACCCAGCCATGGACCCCCCTCAAAGATCTGAGGTTATGAACCCCTGCCTTAGAACATCTGTGGAGAACCCTGAAGATGGCATTTTATAGATGCTTCCCATCCAGTGTATCCAGTGAGAGGATCTGCCAGAAATAAGGGAAAACCAGGTATGCAAATCTTGAACAGACCTATCCAAGAACACTTGAAGCTGTAATTGCTGTCAAAGGGCCTCCTACAAAATACTGAACTATTACTCTGAATATGTATACAAATGACTTTTAATAAATTTACTAACCTTTCTAAAAATTTCACTTTCTTATTACAAGTTATTGAGTGTAGATTGAGTGGCACAAATGGCAAATTTATCCAATTAAAATTAAATCTGCAACACAATAAAGTCTACAGAAAGTGAAGGGATCTAAATACTTTTTGAATCCACTTTATATATTTAAAGGGCTAATTGGAACATTACAGCTGGAGAATCTGTTAACCTCCAACTATTATACTGTTTTACTGCTATGAAAAAAGGTAAACAGCTTATTTTGTTCTCTTATACATTCTTTCAGAAATAATGCAGAATTCCTTCTTTGCACATTCACTAGCAGCTAAGTGCATATTCATAAACTGATTTCAGGAAAGATTTCAAATGATTGAAGTCCTATTCAAATAAAACTAGTAGAACTTTTTCCCTTTACAAATGAGCCAATGAACAATGATCGATAAGCATATGAAGACAGCAATAAACATGACTTCAGTCTTATCTATGCTGAACTGTGGTATTTTGCCCATCCTGAATTGGTTCCAGGAAAGGATTTACTAATAATCAGTGTTGACTAGTTGTCTGCAAACACTCTGCTACAAGTGCTGTGAATTTATCTTACTGGATGGATAAAAGACTGAAACACTGATTTTGTATTAGCTTTTAGTGTTTTCAACCCAAAAGAGTTGCTTTACGTATATCTTCTTCTTATTCAACCTAATGGCATCAGCTTTATCAATTTATGCAAATATTGAAAGGTCTGAGGGAGAAAAGTTAGTAAATCGAACAAGGATCTATATACAGTCATATGAAACAGTTTGATCTAATTCTTTGGATTTTTGTTTATCATTGGCTGAGCTTTCAAAGTAGCAACTTCCTTTTAATATATGACATGACTTATGGAAACAGTAGTATTTCAGCAGTGACATTACGTTTATTGGATTAACAGAAAATATGCATCATAACAAAATTATGAATGGGGGTGCATAAATTTGGGCACCCCAACAGAGATATTACATCAATACTTAGTTGAGCCTCCTTCTGCAAATATAACAGCCTCTAGACACCTCCTATAGCCTTTGATGAATGTCTGGATTCTGAATGGAGGTATTTTTGACCATTCTTCCATACAAAATCTCTCCAGTTGTTAAATTTGATGGCTGCCGAACATGGACAGCCTGCTTCAAATCATCCCATAGATTTTCCATGATATTCAAGTCAGGGGACTGTGATGGCCATTCTGCATGAATGCCTTTGTAGATTTCGAACTGTGTTTTGGGTCATTGTCTTGTTGGCATATCTAACCCCTGCGTAACTGCAACTTTGTGACTGATGCTTGAACATCCATCCTGAAGAATTTGTTGATATTGGGTTGAATTCATCTGACCGTTGACTTTAACAAGGGCCCCAGTCCCTGAACTAGCCACTCAGCCCCACAGCATGATGGAACCTCCACCACATTTGACAGTAGGTAGCAGGTGTTTTTCTTGGAATGCAGTGTTCTTCTTCTGCCATGCAAAGCGCTTTTTGTTATGACCAAATAACTCAATTTTTGTCTCATCAGTTCAAAGCACTTTGTTCCAAAATGAATCTGGCTTGTCTAAATGAGCATTTGCATACAACAAGCAACTCTGTTTGTGGCATGAGTGAAGAAAGGGCTTCTTTCTCATCACCCTGCCATACAGATGATCTTTGTGCAAATTGCGCTGAATTGTAGAATGATGTACAGATACACCATCTGCAGCAAGATGTTCTTGCAGGTCTTTTGAGGTGATCTATAACCATTCTCACAATCCTGCGCATATGCCGCTCCTGTATTTTTCTTGGCCTGCCAGACCTGGGTTTAACAGCCTGTGGCCTTCCATTTCCTGATTGCATTCCTTACAGTTGAAACTGACAGTTTAAACCTCTGAGATAGCTTTTTGTAGCCTTCCCCTAAACCATGATACTGAACAGTCTTTGTTTTCAGACCTTTTGAGAGTTGCTTTGAGGATCCCATGCTGTCACACTTTAGAGAAGAGACAAAGGGAAGCACAACTTGCAATTGACCACTTTAAATACCTTTTCTCATGATTGGACACATCTGTCTATGAAGTTCAAGGCTTAACGAGCTAATCCAACCAAATTGGTGTGGCAAGTAATCAGCATTGAGCAGTTACATGCATTCAAATCAGCAAAATTACAAGGGGACCCAAATTTTTGCACAGCTAGTTTTTTACATTTGATTTAATTTCATACAACTAAATACTGCTTCACTAAAAATCTTTGTTCAGAAACCACCCCAGTACTCAGATGTCCCTAGAAAATGAAAGACATACCACTGTTATCTTTTTTGCTGAAACTAAGATTATTATGCAGGCTTAGAGGGGTTCCCAAACTTTTTCATATGACTGTATTTCACTTTCACTTGGCACAGTGGTTAGTGCTGGCACTTCATAAATAGAGTGTCATGGGTTTGAGACCAACTTAAAGTGGATAGTTTTACCAATTCTGCAGTGGATAGTTTTACTAATATCTGTGTGAGTGGTTAATTTAGTGATTGTAAATTGGCCAAATGTACTGTAAGTGTGTGCATTATTGGCCCTAAGATCGCACTACATTATATTCAGTGTCAACTGAGCCTTGTTCCAGATTCTGCTGCTATAGGCCCCAGTTCCCTGAAAGACTGAAATGGATTAGGTGGGTTTGAAAATGTCATGTTACATACTTAGCTTCTAATTCACATATTCACATTGTGTTATTCCTCAATGTATTGCCTAAGAAAACAAATGTACCATCTACTTTGTGTACAACCTTCAGGGTCTTCTCACTGCCTCAAGGAGTGATGTATCATTTATGCAGAATTCAATATACAGTACATGAAACACACAATGTTAAAATGGCATTAAAAAAAAAAAAGAGTGTGGCTTTAGAATTAAAGGAGAATTGAAAAATTGTCCAGAAATATTTAGGAATGTAAGGCAATAAAAATGAGAACAAGGTTTGCTTTCTTACTGCCAAATGCCATTTTTCTCTTCATACTTAACATCATCAAATTCCAGAATTATCATTCAGAGGTGAAAACTCTGTTTGACACATGCTTTATAGATACAAAGGCACCTATTATGTCACTAACAGTTACACAACATGCATTATAACTATGGCACTTTTTTTAAAACAGAACACAAGTGTTAAACTATGTAATAAATGCTTAGAAACTGTATATACAATAATAAGGAGCATAGGCATGTGCTCAGATATTCTTATATAATGATACCTAGTGACTCTGGCCAGCCAAACTGCAACTTGCCCCGACAAAACCAAACAGATTTGATGTTGGGTTAAGTCATAAGGATGGGCTCAGTGTCTGTAAGAGATCTATATTACTAAATGACAGTTTAATTTATGCACAGCGGACGCACCGAAGCGCATGCGCACTGCGCCGCGGCGCCCCAGAGTCAAACGCAGCGGCTTCCCAGAGTCAGTAGGTGGCGCCCAAACAACACAACCTGTAAACTAAACTTGTTCTAATCCACTGTGCCAGCAGTCTGTGTGGCATGTTTGAATCACATAACGGTCATTCAGTAACAGAGAAACAAAAACGAGACCGAATCGATAAAAACAATAAACGGAGGCTCCTACAACGCGCTTCACAAACACCAGAAGCAAAGAAGTCACAGCTCCAAAACAAAACACCTCAAGTAATGGAAATACAAAATGCGCACAGCGAATCGGCGCCCCAGAGTCAAACCCAGCGGCTTCCCAGAGTCAGTAGGCGGCGCCCAAACAACACAACCTGTAAACTAAACTTCCTCTACTCCACTGTGCCAGCAGTCAGTGTGGCATATTTGGATCACATGACGGTAAATCAGTATTAAAAGTAAGTTGAATTATGATTCCTAACAGTACACGACGTCTACCTAACGACACAGCCACAGAACAACAAAGACGAGACCGCATAGATAAAAACAATAAGGAGTCACGGCTCCAAAACGAAAGAGCTCAACGATTAGCAATACAAAAACGAGCCTGTAGGGATGAAAACAATGAACGAAGGCACCTACAATGCGTTTCTGAAAAACTACATGCAAGAGAGGCACGGATCCAAAAAGAAACTGCACAAGGGCTACAAAGTCGTTCAGTATTCCAACAAAGAAAAAGCCAAAGACAGGAACGATGGACAGACGCTAAACAATTCCGCCAGTTAGCTGAGAACGCATTCTATAATGAGTCCACTGTTTATGAAAATTCATTGGGATTAATGAGTGTCATTTGCAGTCATTGTCATTCACTTAACTTCCTTGAAGAAAAAACTGGCAGTACAACTGATGAATTTACACGTTGTTGTCAAAAAGGTCAAGATAAGCTGCCTGCTTTGGATGAATATCCTGAATATTTACGTAAGCTTTTGACTAACAATGTACCCGAAAGTAAAAGCTTTATGGAATGCATTAGATCCTACAATAGTTCATTTGCTTTTGCATCTACCGGGGTAAATATCAAGCCACCACCTGGGCAACCTAAATTCCAACGCGTGGACATTTGTTTTCTTAAACTTGATACTTTGACATACCCCATTTTGTTTCCAACTGGCCAGGAAGGATGGAGTGCTGGAATTTGCAGATATAAATAAAATCAAGCACAGAAAAGATCACAGGTATCAATGAAAGAATATTTTTCCTACAGACTCTCAGTAAGAGACAAGTTTAATCCATTAATCAATGCAGGAAAGCTAACTCAACAATACATAGTTGATGTTTACGTTCGAGCACAGCAAACCATCTTTACTCAAAATGTTGTTTATAAAGAGATATTTGATTAACTATTTTGTATTTACCATTTTATGAATGTTTACTTTCCAATATACTTCATTTAAACATTTCCACTCCGATATTGTTTTTACTTATAAGTACAACAACTCAAAGACATTTTGGACTTACATGATGTAACAATTACAATTCCATTTTTGTTTTAATAAATTGGTTAATTTTAGTAAAAATATCTATATTTAATTCAATGAAAACTTTATCAGGACGCTCCCACCCTCCATCACTTTTCATTCCGGACGCAGGACGCACAGAGGCGCATGCGCACAGCCCCTCAGAGCCCCAGAGTCAAACCCAGCGGCTTCCCAGGGTCAGTGGGTAGCACCCAAACAACACAACCTGTAAACTAAACTTGCTGTGATCCACTGTGCCAGCAGTCGGTGTCAGCAGAGGCAAAGGAATCGCAGCTCCACAAAACGAAACCGCTTTAGTACAGATATGCTTATTTAATTAAATGACATTTCCCCGGATGCGACCACCCTCCATGATATTTCATCCCTCCAAATATCGGAGGGAACAGAAAATGATTGCCATTCTTGGATTTGCGATTCTTTCGAGAATCGCGGGCTTACTGGTGTAAACTAATGAGCACTCAGCTAGAAGTACAATGCATATAACTCAACTACAAGGAAAAAGGAACACAGGTGTTTTGGACCTCACAAACAGAAGAGAAGCTAGACTGTCTCACATTTTATCCTGTACATGTCAAGACAGAACGGAAAAAATAAAAAGGTCAGAAAATGCAGCTGAACTCACTATACCTAGAAAGCATTCGTACAACCATGGATCTGTCAGGCAACACATCACTGCCTGTCAGGAAATGGGATGAGCTTGCAATAACTTGGAAATGTGGAACTGTGCTGGAAAGTCAGCGCAGAAAATAATTTGATATCCTCCGGTAACAAGATCAGCAACTTCATTTGTCAAGTTTGACATCCCCTCCAACTAGAAGTCATGCAACGTGTCAACAGCTTTACTGGGAACAAGTTGCAAGTTCCAGTTGTTCCATTTATTTGTTTCCTGGAATTTGCAAGGCTTAGTTGAATTCCTCTAAGTAAATGGGCAGGGTTGACCAACAAATACTAGAAACATTTATTTAATGTTATTGCTGCTTAAGAGGGTCACACCAGATATTGAAAGCAAAGATTACACATACTTTTTCACGCACATATGTAACATTGGATAATTTTCCTCAATAAATATAGTTGTGTGTCAATTGTTTAATCAGGTTCACTTAATCAACTTTTATGATTTACATAAAAATATGATCATGTTTTAGATCATATTTTTCCAGAGAAAGAGGAAATTCTAAAGGGTTCACAAACTTTCTAGCAATTGTTCTGCTGTTATTTTTTGTTATTATTCTCAAAACAATCTATCAAGGAATAGCAAACATACATGGGCAAATAAAACAGAAATAGAATTGTCTGAAAAAATTATTTGTTCATGTGCTGGTAGTCCATACCCTTATTCAGAAATAATTGAGGTATTCAAAATCAGTAAGCTATTTTTGAAAATTAGAAAAATAAGACTGGATATTTACAAATACACAGATGAGCTTCAGTTAAACATTTGGTAGGACCGAACATGGGAAACTCATGGTTCTAGGTATAGGATTACAACACTGTGATTTAAAGCAGTCATTCACAACATGGGTAATCTCTGTAGTTGAAGGTTTTCGTTTCAACTAATAGTCTAATTTTGTCTCTGAGAATATGATGAAATACTGAACAATCTATAAATCATGATATCAGAAACCGAAAGCCAGGTTTAGATTTTGTACAATTTGACTTGTATGTCAACACAATCAGCAGATAGCCACCTGTACACTGTCAGAGGAGATAGATAGATAGATAGATAGATAGATAGATAGATAGATAGATAGATAGATAGATAGATAGATAGATAGATACTTTTGGAATTAGTGGAGGGATTGCAAAGGAAAATGTGCGCAAAGAGTTGAAATTCAGCAAATTGAGTACAAGGTGGTCCTAAAACCTCTGATGCTGGAGCAAAAGGGAAAACATATACTGGCTGTTACTTAGGAGGTAGAAGGATTTAAATTTTTAGATTGTATTTATACCTGTGACAAGGCCTAGGCCCACTGCTTTATGGCTGAGTATGCAGTGGAAACACACCGATTGTCCACCTCCAGGTAAAGCAAAACCAGCTTTTTAAAACTTCACCAGTCAAAAAAAAATGTGCAGTTTTATTTAACTACTCTAACAAATAAGTGAAGCTAACAATTTGCTCAAAATGAAGAAACCTGCAGGTTTGATTTCTTTATGACAACATTTGTTCTCATACTACCACTTCAACCAAGCATACTTAATAGAAACTGAAGTGATGTGTATACTGCCTTACCCACTGTATGGTTCTGACTTTACTTTGCCCCATTAAATTTTGATTAGGAGGAGTTTCAAAGACTGTAGGATACAGGATATGCATATTCATTACAGGGATTACAGTTTACTTTTCATAATAATCCACCTTTAAAGGAACAACATAATATTGAATTGTTCATGAAGCATTTTACTGTATATGTTGTTACAGTAAGTTCAAAATAACAAAGACAACGGTACTAATATTTTAGTCTGCTGATGACATAGCAGCAAATTGTTTCATTATGTAAATATAAACATTGCAGTAAAATAATAAATATATTCTTAAAAAAAACAAAAAAAAAAACAAACATTCTTAACTCAAAGATCATTGGTTTCTTAAGAAACTGCTTCTCAAAAATGGGTGCTTCCAACAAATCATTTTACTGCAAGTTCCCCTACTAAATCACTAATTTTGATTGAACTTATTTAAATAGCATTATGTATACACATATACAGTATGACTTATGTGCTAGTTTTTTTGTATGTGTACAGTTACATTTGAAAATGTAAAAGGTATCACGATTGTTTAAGGAAACTGGAACTAATGTTAAGATAAGGAAATCAGTCGCTGGAGTAAGACTCAATATAAGGCTTTTAAAATTTCATATAAAAATTTTTACCCAAAATTTTTCAAAATGTAATATTTTTTTAAATCTGATCTCATATACTGAACAATTGGTTTTAGAGGTTAAAATCAGATATTAAACTCTGAAAAATCAATATCGGCATTTTAAAATTTGATATGAACTTTTATAAAATTAGATATCATCAATTAGAAAACTAAAATCATGTAGTAATTAAAAACAGAGTGAATGAAAATACAACCCAAAATCAAAAACAGTTGGGGCGGTATGGAAAATACAAATAAAAAAATGCAGGAATGGATTCATATTAACAAATGAAATTAAGTTAACCAGACAAAACATGTAAAATCTTGGATTCACACTGTCTGCAATTAAATAAAAATGATAGTAAATTAAAGAATCACTGTTTTTTTTGCATCTTCCATATTTTTTCTGATTTGGGGTTGTAATATGAGAAGTATAGTTTATTATCCCAGTTTTAATTTCAATATCAATACTGTGAAATTAGATTTTTTGTCTATTTATAGGGCACATTTAAAACAACATCAGTAATTACAATAAATTACATAGTAAACATAAAAAAATTGAATAAAATAATAAATTGAAACAAACAAATACTATGAGGAGGAAACCATCAGTATCACTAAAGGTCACAGAGAGCGAGAGAATAGAAATGCGTCTTCAATCTAGTTTTAAACAGTTCAATTGAGGGTGGCTCCTTAATGTAATTAGGTAAAGAATTCCACAGATGATGTGCAGAAGCTGCAAAATCCCTATTCCCCTATTTTTGCACTTAGTATTGGGGACAAGAGACAACTGACTGGTAGATCTAAGCTCTCTGGATGGCCAGTGTATAACACACAATTCAGATAAATAGGTGGGAGCATACCCATGTATTGATTTAAAAAGCTTCAGCAAAATTTTAAAATTGACTCTGAAACTAACAGGCAGCCAGTGTTAAAGTGGCTAAAACTGGAGATAAAGAATCACACTCTATTGCCCCGATCAAAAAACAGGCAGCAGCATTCTGAACCAACTGCAACCTACTTATCAGGGATTTGCTGATCCCAGAATATAAATTGCAGTAATCAAGCTGAGAAAAAGATTTAAAAATAAAATGAGTAACTTTCTCAAGAACCCTATGAGATAAAAAGGCTTATTCTTGGCTAAAAGACAAAGCAGAAAAAGGCAACTTTTGACTACAGAATTTATCTGTTCCACAAAAGAGAGGTCACTATCAAAAATAACCCAAGATTCCAAACATGAGGTTTGCAAATGTCTGTGAAAGAGCCAAGGAGTTCAAAACCAATTGGAACTTTGACAGGAGGACCTGCTGTCAGCACTTCCATTTAATTTTGATTAGTATCAGGAAAATTGTCAACCATCCAGGATCTTAACTTTACAGGACAATTGAGCAGCCGAATTCATTGCAGAGTTATACACAGGAATATAGACTTGTGTGTTATCAGCATAACAATGAAAACAAACATAATACTTCCTAAAGGATGAAGATAAATAGAAAATAAAACAAGACTCAGAATGGATCTCTGTTGAACACCACATCTAACAGAAGCTCGAGACAGGAAAAAAAGGAATTAAAATTTACAGAAAAGTGCCTAACAGTAAGACATGACCTGAACCAGTTTAAAGTAGCCCCTTTAAGCCCCACCATATGCTCAAGCAGCAACAGCAAGATCTTGATCATTTTTTTAAATCTGATACAATTTTCAAAAATTAATATAATGTACTTAACATTTCATATTAATACTCCGAAGATTGACATAAAAATGATGAAATCTGATAGCACATTTATCAAAATTTAAAAAGTATCAAATTTTTAAAAAGTGTGATATCAACTGTCTCTGTATACTGGAAAACATGCCCCCAGTCTTTAACTGAGGAATCAAATGCATGATCATCTCCCACGATGTGTTAAATTGTATGTCTGTAATGCCCTATATAAAGGTTGTGTTCGATATCAAAATTCAAAAAGTTGATATAACATTTGAAAAAGTTCTGTAATTTTAAAATCGTGATATCAAAATTAATACAATTTTACATCGATTTTTAAAACGCGAATATCAAGTTACCAGAATTAAAAACGTACAGGTTAGATTACATGCGACTGTCTATGGCTGTTTCCTACGAAATCATAATTTATTCTATATATTTAGGGATGCCCGACTAAGAACTCAGTATGTTATGTTCTGCTTTGCTCGCTCTCCCTACCTCCCTCCTTCAGATGACAAAAAATAGCAACAGCAATCGGGCCAAAGTCTACGGCGTATAAATAGTACCTATAGTGGAAGGCCAAAAAAAAAAAAAGAAAGTTGAGTCAAGTTAACATACGGACTTGTGTGACTATACTGAGCAGACAGTGAACTCGACTGCACGGGCCCATTGGGCGTAGCTATGTGGGCGGAGCGTTTGGCAAGGACTACGTCGGATACACCTGCGCGCTTTATGGGTTCTGAGCGCGAACACATTGTCAAATTTATATATTGTCGCTCTCAGCGGAAATCGAAATGATAAAAAAAAAACATATACATGTTCCGCACGCATGCACAAACTCCACATTCGGTTTTCAGTAAAAATAACATTAGTGAAACAAAGGAAGCTGTCTTCTCCGCTGAACTCTGGCACGTCACTGTATTGTAAATGTTGCACTTAACAGGCCCTGCGTGTATCTCACAAATCGCTTGATTGCTGAAAGTTGCCCAAATTAAACTTTGTCAAACGTGATTGACACTGCCCTGATGTCACATCACGCACAAAATCTTGGTGATGGAGTATGCACTGGGCACACATAATCAGGCATTTCCCACTCGAAACCAGTCAAATCCTGTGACAGCAGGGGCTCGCGAGCTTCAACAGACCACGCCACACTTTCCAAGCATTTACGTAGCCGGCTACAAGCTTCTGGACAAACTTACCAGGATTCTCTTAAAGAGGTTACTCTCTTTGGGCGGCAGGGGCACAGATGGCATGACAACCGCCGGAGATTTACGCTGCACCGCTGCTCCTAGCGACAGTTGTTAACTACACAATGAAGTTTCGTGTCTTTCCAAGCCCGAGTAATTCATTCAACCGTCTGTCTCGCACACTCCTCTCTCTTCGTGTTTTTGCCCCCCACACACACACACACACACACTACGTTTCTGCTGCTCCGAATCGGCAAGATGGCAGCCAACAGTCCTAAGCTTCAGTCTGCGCAAGCGGGCTGCTTAAAGGGCTATGCAGTTAGGTATGGAATTGTAGGTTAACAGAGACAGAACACGCCAGCCATGTAATGAGGGAAAATCAAGAGCTTCGCAGCTCGTTTGGACTACTCCTTCGCACCAAGCCTGCGAGGCTTAAAAAACCCGTGCTCGTTTACGCGCCGCCGACTTCTTCGTCCACGTAAAAGCACACTCAGTGAGAGCGGTGCCGTTGACCGCACAGAACACTTTTCTAAGGACTTTTAATTTGACAAGCGAAATAACCTCGCGTATGAAGAGGAGTCTCAATGGTTAACTGGGCCTCTCAAGGAAAGCCGAAGTTTGTAAGATGGGTATCAAAGTCGGCAGCCTCTTTCTTACCTTTTAAATGTTACGGACTGGCAGCCCTGTAACTGTCCTTAAAGCTTAACATGTTCCTTAATATAAAGATGGAAGCCGCTTTTAGGCTTAAAATCACCGTCACCGCCAATATATCTTCTTTGGCTTTATAAACAGTTCTTAAAGAGATATTTACAAATCACTGCTTAATTAATTAAAGAATGAGATATAATGATCGACTAGTTAGCTAGTGGAAGAAAGACAATGCAATTTGTTTCGTGCAGTTAAATAATGTATTTTAAAAGATTTGTCTTTTTTAATTTGTTTTAGATACACTGTCTCCATTCTGGATTTAAGTAGTAACAGGAGCTTTCCACTCCAGTACTTCTGGAGGACACTGAAAATAATGTGCAGACGCTGTAAAGACAGTTGACCTTACGAGAACTCCAATTGGAGCACTAACCACCACACCACCGTGTTGGACATGCTACACAACATAAATGAGAATCAGAATTACATTTACTGGCCACGTATGTTCACATTCAACAAATTTGACTCAGTTTTTTATGACTCATCAAGCATAGTTACATGACAGACATGCACACAATTGATCAATCATTTCTTTGGAAATATGAGGAGTCCAGCACATATTATATCGTAATATTCTCAGTTTCACTTAGTTCAGTTTAGGTTTTTGGAGAGCGAGAGCCAATCCTTACAGCTCTGGACATAAGTTTCATTCCAGAGCCCACTCATGTATGCACACCCACCATCTAACTAGAATAATTTAGAATTATAAATTAACATAAGAACGTTGACAAGTGAAAGGAGACCATTCATCCCATCAGAGTTGTTTGCTTTGCTAATAGCTAAGCTGTGTCAATATCTAATCCCGATACTTCTCAAAGATTGTCAATGTTTCTACTTCTACTACATGTCTGAGCAGTTTGTTCCAGATTGTGTCAAGAGGTGCTTTCCGGCTTCAGTCCTTAAATACACTTTCTATAATTCCCACTGGTATCCGAAAGTACGTGATTCACCATTAAATTCCTGGATTAGGTCCCCATGCTTCTCTGCCTGATACTAAACAGGTTTAATTAATAATAATAATAATAATAATATTTTATTTGTATAACACTTCTCAAGCCAGGCAGCACAAAGTAACTCACATGGAATGCGGAAAACACAAAATAAAACAAGTAAAGGCTTCAGCAAAGAAAACACATAGAAATAAAGTTAAATGCCAAAAGCAGGTGAAATAATTATCCATCTATCCATCGTCCAACCCGCTGAATCCGAACACAGGGTCACGGGGGTCTGCTGGAGCCAATCCCAGCCAACACAGGGCACAAGGCAGGAACCAATCCCGGGCAGGGTGCCAAACCCACCGCAGGACACACACAAACACACTAGGGCCAATTTAGAATCACCAATCCACCTAACCTGCATGTCTTTGGACTGTGGGAGGAAACCGGAGCGCCCTGAGGAAACCCACGCAGACACGGGGAGAACATGCAATATCCACACAGGGAGGACCCAGGAAGCGAACCTGGGTCTCCTAACTGCGAGGCAGCAGCGCTACCACTACGCCACTGTGCCGCCCGTGAAATAATTAAAAATAATAACATATAATCACAATTAAAATTAATCTAAACAACTAACTCAAACCAGTTAAAACCTAAGAAGCATGATTAAGAAATGCTATGCAATAAAAATATGTTTTTAAATGAGACTTAAAAATGACTGCAGAATCAGCTGACCCATTTCCAGTTCTCTGAGTATTTTGGAGTACGAAGTTCTGGGATGCACTTGGTTGCTCTCTTCTGCTCGGCTTGAAGCGCTGTTCTGTCTTTGTTGTAGCATGGAGACCACAACTGCACACAGTACTTCAAATGTGGTTCCAGTAGTGCATTATATTGTCTGAGCATATGGCCCTTGATTTAATTTCAATTTATTTTCAACCTCACAATCTTACAGTACACATAATTAGTCATTCCTTATATATAATTTAAAAGTTAAACAAATTACTAAAAAAGTAAGTAAGTAAAGAAATAAGTAGTAGAGTCACTAGCTGAAAACAATATACGACGTAGAAAAGAAAGGTAAGTGTGATGGAGAGGGATCAATGTTACTCATAATTATGGTTAATACCTTTCTGTTTTATTCATATAATAGTGCTCTTGTTTTGACTGTTTGGGTTACTCCCTTGATCTAATTACCAATCACTGGATGTAACAGCTAGAGCAATATTTAAAGGTATGTATACAATTCATCCAGTAGTATATTTTCAGTTAAATAGTAAAGCTTGTATTTTAGAACAGTACAGGGAAGTATATTTAAGAAGTAAGCCAAGAAGCACCTCTTCATACAAAAGATGGTGGCAACCTGAAAAAAAATCTTGAAAGCTTCTACAAAGTTTCTAGGTGAGGTATTCTGGCACCCTCCCTATATATTAGATAACCAAACAAGCTTGATAGACTGAATTATATCCTTTTTTGTTAATATCCTCTATGTTCTTATATATGTAGTACGCAAGAAAACCATTCTTTATGTATTCCTGAAATTCATTACAAAGAATAGAATCTTTTTTACCCAAGTAGGGTGAGTATATACAAAGTCAGAACAGGAACTTTTCACCAAAAACTAGCAGCCTTAGATTTAATATTCAGGCATTGCTAGAGGAAACAACACTGAAAATAAAGATAAACATGTAAAGCTGAGGTTTAAGTATCACACACTGCTTAAGCACTTCCTTTCATATAGGATACCAAAAATTATTTGAACAAGGACTGACACCTACCAGGAACCAAAGCCTGATCCCTAGAGTTGTAAGACTGATGTTTTGATAATAAGGTTGTTATACTCACTAACCTTGGCGTTGGGAGAGTTAGCAATGTCTTGCATGTTGATTACTACATGCAAGTAAGAATTTCACTGCACTTTATACACGGGATGATAATGGCCTTATAAACCCATATATACAGTATAAGCCTAAAAATGAATGACGCTGGGATGCCAGAGGACGAGTCTGATCAACTAACTAAACAGCTGTGAAGCGGATGAATGTGTATGTGGTTAGAAAACTGTCCAGTCATAAACATTAGGACCTTTTAATATTTCAGCTTGTCATAGTACATATTTACTGCCTGTACCAACTATATGTTTCAAAAAGTAACCTGTACTGTAAGATACAGAACATTTATGCTTAAGTATAATGGCATTTAATCTGGTTGAACACTTTCTTGTCCAAGTGAGCTAATATTTTCATGTTAGCTTATTAAATTATACACTATTTGGGAAAAAGTATGTGAGCCCCCCCTCCAAATTATTTACTTCTGGTGTTTTAGCCACATCTGCTGTTCACAAGTGCATAAAATCAAGGAAATGGCCATGTAATCTGCATTGACAAACATTGGTATTAGAATAGGATATACTGAAGAGCTCAGTGACTTTAAACGTGGCACTGTCATAGGATGCCACCTCTGCCACAAGTCAGTACATGAAATTTCAGCTCTGCTAGATCTGTCCCAGTCAAATGTAAGTGCTATTATTATGATGTGGAAGGATCTCGGGGCAACAACAGCTCAGCTACAAAGTGGCAGACAATGTAAACTGACACAGCGAAGCAGACGAGTACTGAAACACATAGTATGTAAAAATCACCTATCCTCTGCTGCATCACTCAGAACTGAGTTCCAACTGTGATTGGAACTGTTATGTGACTGAAAAAAACAATGAATATTTGACATTGCAATAATTTATTCAAGAAAAAAATAAACATATGCCATTTCCATTTGTTGAAAAAAGAACACCCTTGGCTCAAATCACTGGTATTACCCCAGTCTCTACCTGTCTCTGACATTAACAGTGAGAAAGATTTTCCACTCCTCAATTCAGAATTCTTTTAGCTTTGTGATGCTTGAGGGTTGTCATTTGTGAACAGCCCATTTCAAATCCCCCCAAAGCATCTTGACATGATTCTGCTGTGGGTTTTGACTTGGCCGTTCCAGAACCACTAATTTCTTTCTTTTCTGAAATTACTTTGTGGATTTAGTGGTATGTGTAGGGTCACTGTCATGCTGCAGGGTTCATTTCTATTTGAGCTTCAATCTTCTGAGAGATGGTCTCACATTATCCTCATGCAACCTCTGGTACAATGAAGAATTTACTGTCGATTCTAAGATGGTGAGCTGCCCAGGCCTTGGTGCAGCAAAGCAACTCCAAACCATAACATTTCTACTACTATTTTTATAGCTGGTATCAGGTTCTTCTGGTGAAATGCTATCTTCAGTTTTCATCAAAAATCTATTCTGGTACTGTTTCTTCAGGTACTTTGCCTTGCCTGCCCTGAGCACAATGTTTAAGATGTCCTGGTCTTTTCCGAGGTATTCATGGGTAAACTATATTTTTGTCCTGATGTTTTTTTCTGGACAGCAAAGGATTGCTCCTGGCACACCTCCCACACAGATCTAATTTCTAATGGTAGACTCATGCACGTCTCGGGACCTCCCACCCCCGGGAGGTCCGCCGACGCGAAGGCGGTTTCGGGGAAAGGCCCCGCGGAAAAGTCGGGATGAGCCGCGCCGGTTCCGACCCCCTTGCCGGCCATCACGTTGGAGGCGCCATCCGACGATGCCTCGCCGGCCTGGGCGGCACGGTGGCGCAGTGGGTAGCGCTGCTTCCTCGCAGTTGGGATACCTGTGGACCTGGTTTCGCTTCCCGTGTCCTCCCTGCGTGGAGTTTGCATGTTCTCCCCGTGTCTGCGTGGGTTTCCTCCGGGTACTCCGGTTTCCTCCCACAGTCCAAAGACATGCAGGTTAGGTGGATTGGCGATTCTAAATTGGTCTTGGTGTGTGGGTGTGTGTGTGTGTGTGTACTGCGGTGGTTTGGCACCCTGCCCGGTTTTTGGTTCCTGCCTTGTGCCCTGTGTTGGCTGGGATTGGCTCCAGCAGACCCCCGTGACCCTGTGTTCGGATTCAGTGGGTTGGAAAATGGATGGATAGATGGATGGACTCAGGCACTTTCACATCAACAGTTTCTCAAGCTTGATGTAGGTCCTGTGATGAAATTTTAGGGTTCTTAGAGACTTCTTGGCAGTCTGTATTCGGACTCCACTTGCTGGGGTAGCCTTGTTTGGACAAGATGGTAGTCATTTGAAAATTTCTCCATTTGTAGATTTATTTTCAATTGTTTGGGGATTTTTTTTAAATCATATCCAAAATGTATAGGCATCTATAACCTTCTTTCTTTAGGCCTTAGAGAGCTCTTTTGAGACAGGCATATTTGTCGCACACGTTTCAGCAACAAAATGCAAATCAAACGACATATCTGAGGTTTTAATAGACAAGTTCCTCCGAAATTCTCCTTAATGATTTTCGTATCATTTGCACCTGATTTGGTGCTCCTAAATTTAATTTTAGGTATTTGAGGTACTGATCAGTGTAGGGGTGTAATTTCTTATTCCACATGGAAAATTTGCTTTTATGTTTATTTACGATGTACTACAAAATGTAAATGTGGCATGGTGTTTGTTATATAACCTTAACCTACAGATATTGTTTAAATGTAGCTCAAATCTTGGTATGTCTACATATGTTAAGAAAGAACAACACATTACAGTACATGGGGTATATTACTTTTTTTTACATAACTGTATATTTAAATATTAGAAATGCCTCTTCATAATGTATCTTTTCAAGTTAATGAAGTTATTGCAAATTTATTTAAAGATATACTAACTGCATATTAAAACTTCAATGGATCTATTTAGTGATCTGAAGGAAAACGTGCTTAGCTATATGAAAACACTATCGTCATTCTTCAATGCAAGTTTCAAATAGAGGCCGAGCCGCATAAACTACAATTCCCAGAGATCTTTGCGTGGCCGCTTGGAAAACACACAAGAGACTCGCACACAAGTAAGTTCGGTGTAAAATGAAATGTGCATTTACTGACGGGGGCCGGAGAGAGGTTTTGTTAAGTCTTTCATAGAGAGACAGAGGGGGTTTCTACGAGGACAGATGTTTACAAACCGATTAATCAAAATCGAAAGAATCGCCTATATTTCTTGCTACTGATTATTTATTCTCGAGTGTAGCCTTCGTCGGCTCTTACATGTGCAAGTAATTTATCTATTAAGACTACGGTACTCACATTAAAGATTATCCCAAACCTACCCCAAGCTGATAACATTTCGCGCTATTAAATAGAACCGCACCGGTAATTGAAGCTCCTACGTATTAACCGTTCGGACCCTTGATGAATCTTTTAAGACACGGACGTCGACGTAAGCTGCCTTTGAAGACGCCTGCTCAGAGGTGCGATGTAAAATAAAGATTGAATTAACTCAATTGTTTTTCTGCAATTTTTGGTCGAAACTATTAATATGTAGTGTTGTTCGCACAGCACGTGGCCACCTCCGTTTCCTGTTTTATCGGCAAAACTGATGGGAGTCGTGGGTGTCAGTTGAGATTAATCAGTTCAGGTTGGACATTAAGTATACCCTAGTCCATTTAACATCTCCAAAAAAATTATTCATGCACGAGATGTGTTGTTGACTGAGTAAAGGAATAAATAAACGATCAACCTGAAATGGGGAGTACAAGTCAGACTAATTATGAGAAAATTGCCGTGCGACATTTTGGTGGCCACCCTGTTCAGATTTCTCAAAGAGAATTCCCACTACAGTATCTCGTCATGTCTTACGAATTTCCTTTAACAGTCCCAAATCTTTGTGGGACTGGTACCTTCTCCTAGGCTGTTTCGTTGCTTGTGTCAGGCGTTGCCATGATGGTTTTTGTCGCCCTGCAAGTCTTACTTGGATAAGATGGGTTTGAGTATGTTAATGTTTATTATCCTACATGCATGTACTGTACTGCATTTGGGCAGTGGTAGGAAACTTGAGTGTCCATCACCCAGATACAGGGAGAATTAACATAGTTCACACTGACAGAAGCTGGGATGAGGTTTGATCATAGGACATTGAATCCATGAATTGAAGCATGAAGCACTGATATGCCCACATGCACCAAAGTTGTTTTTAATATATATTGTACATGTGTTTTAATTCCCAGGTTTGAAATTAAGAATGAAACACTGCCTATCGTTTATAGGCTGTCATCTCTTCAAGATTCATGTCTTTCAACATGCCACAAAGATGCAAAGCCTGTGGCCTCTGAGGCATTATTATCAGCTTCCATACAAGTGGCCTGCAGGCTTTCCTTTTAGCCTGCTAAAACAACCAAGAAGACAATGTCATCATGAACTCTTGGATGTATTACAACAAGATGGTGTTAAAAGGTACCTAGATAGTTTGATTAGAGAACACAGGCAGGTTACCCAGAATCTAAATTACAGTGCCTTAAATGAAGCTGAGCGGAGAACACTCAACAGGAGGCAGATTGAGCTGTCACCCACAGTCACAGTTTTTCAAGAGACTGAATCCTTGCTCAAAGACCTCAAGGAAGTAGAGGTTATCCTTCAAAGTAAGTGAGTCTAAATGTTTTCCAGCTGTGCTGAATTTCAAATATATAACCAAGATATTGAATTCTTACTTTGTAGAAGCAAAAAACACCAGATACTTCATATGAGGGAAATACCACGTTTTGTTTTTGATTTTATTGTTATTAGTGTTGAAGTTATCTGCAATGAAATTTAAGTTGTTTCTGAAGCCGCCTTTAGTTTTGTTATGCTTACAAGAGTGGCAAACGGAGGGTAACTTTTTCAAGTTCAATCATTGTTATAGATAAGATAGCATTGTTCATGTTGATCCCTATTACAAAGATAATAGAAATTGTGTACTAATGAAAATAGCATTAACTGAATATTATTACATTATTTTGATGCTTGTAAACATTTTAGACATCCTTCAACCTGTTTTGACAACTTTCGGAATGATATAACTCTGCTTGCTTATGATAACTCAATGATAAAATTGAAACTCAGAAATGAAACTTGGTGCATTTACAGTGCTGAATACCTATTGATTTTACATTTGGGCCCCAACTGCAGTATGAGAACATAATATATATATAGATTTTTTTCCAAAATGACATTAATTTTCTATTTCTTTCACACAATGGAAAAAAAAAGACTTAAGTGTTATACCTTTCTAGGATTTAGAAGATGTTGGCTGAAAATTAAACTAGTCCCTAATTAGATGAATGGTTCTTATTATTTTATTACAATGTGCCAATATGTGTTATAATTTTCATCCATCAGTATATTTTCTAACCCATGTATCCATTCCAGGGTCCAGGGTAAGACAGTGCCTCTCCCAGCAACACGAGGCGCAAGGCATGAACCAGCCCTGGACAGGGCACATGTGCATGCACACACACAGCCATCTTAAGGTCGTCAGTTGACCTAATGTACACATGTTTAAAGTATAGAAGGAAAATCTACCCAGACATGTGCAGACCATGCAGACTGCACACAGGCAGTACTTCAGGTCAGGTCAGGTTGGGGAGCATGTACTGGTACAGCATGTTGCCACACCCACCACATGACGAAACAGCTCAGGATCTCAGTTGGCAACACCCCAGGCAGACACACGGTCTAGTGCTACCCACCGGGAATGACCATCTATCTGCTATAGCTAGGTGTTACATAAGTGTCTCCTTGGCCTGGTCCAGCTACTCGAGTCCTGAACAATGAGAATCTTGCGAACTGGATCACCCTCGGGGAATAGCTCCACATGGCCATAGTGCCGTAACTGATGCTTCCTCACAATGCAGGTAATGTGCTTCATTCGAGACTCCGTCAGCAACCGTTCATTCGACACAAAGTCAAATGAGTGGTACCCAAGGATTCTCCAAAGAGACACAGTACCGAAGGAGTCCAGTCTTCATCTCAGGTTTCTGAATAGCATCCATGTCGTGCAACCATATAGCAAAACAGGAAGCACCCGGACTGCAAAGATATCAGAAGCACCACACACCCTTTTCCAGTGACCTCCCCCCAAGCTCTCCCAATCTGTCTACTAACTTCATAGAAAGAGTGATCAGAGACGTGAATGTTGCTGCCGAGGTTGACACTCTCTCTACAGACAGACACATTGCTGATGGCTGTGCCCAAGAACTTGCTATAGATGATTCTGCACTTCCAAGACAAATATTCTTCAATTTGTTTTGTGTGCAATTATCTTCACTTATCACAATGTCAGTCCTTATTTGCAATACATAGATACAGCAGGTATGGCTTCTGCCTTTTCTAGTAGGTGCTAAACAGCATACCTTTTATATTGTTCCATATGCTTTGTAGCACAGTGCTATGTGGCAAGGGAACATTTTAAAAATTTCAAGCTGCTTCCCTCCATACATCTGTTAATTTTCTAACTCATTTATTCAGTAAAGGATTGTGGGAAGTACAGGCACAATAGCTAGTAACATCAAGTCTTCTCTCACTGTATATGACTTCCATGATCCATAGGAAATGCAACAATAACAGCATTTATTCCTATAGCACATTTTCATACAAAGGATGTAGCTTAAAGTGCTATACAAGATGTTAAAGAAATAGTTACAAGCAAAGAAAAAGATAAGAATAATATGAGTAAATAGTATACAAAAATAAATAATCCACACTTACATAAGATAGATATAAAATAAAAAGAGAAGTATAGTCCATAAATATAGAATTGTTATTTTAGTCTCAAAATGCAAGTCCAATGATAAGGTCAGGTGGCCCGGGTGGATAGAAAAAAAAAAAAAAACTCCAGTGCTAAAACGCTGTATGAAATATGAAGTAATCAAGCCTGTCTGTTTTTTTTCACCAACACAAATCCTCACTGTTTATAGCAGAAATTAAATTTCCTTCAATTTAATTTCTTGCAGAAGGACTAAACATAGCTGATGAAAGGGTGGTTTATTTTCAACTTGTCTGCATGTTAGAAATTTATCTGTGTTTGGAAAATAGTTGGTTGGTGCTTATAAATACCCCTCCAACTACTTAATTTAAAAGTAACCTCTTAAATTATGTTAGTTAGAGAAAACCTAAATTCATGTAAATGTTTAAATACAAAAAAACTAATATTTATGAACCTCCTTGCTGAAACTCGATAGGTTAGTGAAATACTGCACAAACACCAAAGAAAGAGCAAACTAAATAGACTAACAGTAGTCAAGTGGAGTGTAGTATTCAAACCAATGAATTATCAGGTAGGTATTTAGAAAGATGTGGCATTCATAAGATATGTGAATCATTCATGATCTGTTCATGTTATTGTAAAATATAATTTAAATATGCTACTACTACAAGTGAAGCAGTAAATTAAAATTATTTTTAATATCAATAGAAGGAAAATTCAGTCCATCATATAGGCTCATTTTCAGCTATCTCCACAGCATCAGTTGCTAAGCTATCCTAAGGAAGGGCAACATGACAGGGTGCCTACAAACTGTTATAGTTTAGTGTTGCCATAAAAGTACTAGTCTTTTGGATGTGAGGACAAACTGGAGTATATGGGGAAAAAGCCACTCTGACAGTGTGCAAAGTCCACACAGAAAACAACTTGATTGGGCTTTAGACAGTTCACACTTCAAATTTACTGGAGCTGTAAGGCAGCGTCACCACCCTCTGTACTGCATTAGTATAAAACTTATTTTAGATGGTTTACTGGATATTAAATTTTACAGTTGAATGTTAGATCCCAAGAATATAGACTTATTTTTTTTTATCTTTGTCACATTAATAGATAAACATGAATTGTAATTTTTTTAACTTTCCAAGTAAAAGTACATATATTGGAACAGCCTTGGAGAAGAAGTTTGGTGTTATGTAAACAACCTTGGAGAAGAGCCTTGGTGTTATGCACGCGTTTCTGAGAAAGTTTTATCTCTGTTAAAAAGTTTTAATGCCGGGCCACCTTAAATTCCTTTGCACCTCTACATCAGCGTCTTTTTTTTTTTTTATATAAATGTGTCAATCAGCGCAAACAGCAAGCAGCCTGCTATCCAATCTCCTACCGACGCAGCTGAAGTTCTCCCAGCTCAAGTTTGTTTATCTGGGTGTGAGGTGCCAGGAGTTGTATAGGGTAAACAATATATCGTTATTTGGAATACAGTAATCCCTCCTCCATCGCGGGGGTTGCGTTCCAGAGCCACCCGCGAAGTAGGAAAATCCGCGAAGTAGAAACCATACGTTTATATGGTTATTTTTAGAATGTCATGCTTGGGTCACAGATTTGCGCAGAAACACAGGAGGTTGTAGAGAGACAGGAACGTTATTCAAACACTGCAAACAAACATTTGTCTCTTTTTCAAAAGTTTAAACTGTGCTCCATGACAAGACAGAGATGACAGTTCTGTCTCACAATTAAAAGAATGCAAACATATCTTCCTTTTCAAAGGAGTGCAAAGCAAGCAGTCAAAAAAAAAATCAATACGGCTTTTAAGTATGCGAAGCACCGCCGGTACAAAGCTGTTGAAGGCGGCAGCTCACACCCCCTCTGTCAGGAGCAGGAAGAGAGAGAGAGAGAGAGAGAGAGAGAGAGATAGCGAGAGACAGATAAAAAAAATCAATACGTGCCCTTTGAGCTTTTAAGTATGCGAAGCTCCATGCAGCCTGTCCTTCAGGAAGCAGCTGCACACAGCCCCCCTGCTCACACCCCCCTACGTCAGCGCAAGAGAGAGAGAGAGAGAGAAAGTTAGCTGGATAGCTTTTCAGCCATCTGCCAATAGCGTCCCTTGTATGAAATCAACTGGGCAAACCAACTGAGGAAGCATGTACCAGAAATTAAAAGACCTATTGTCCGCAGAAACCCGCGAAGCAGCGAAAAATCCGCGATATATATTTAAATATGCTTACATATAAAATCCGCGATGGAGTGAAGCCGCGAAAGGCGAAGCGCGATATAGCGAGGGATCACTGTACATATATTTCATGTGTGTTCCATGTCTACAGCGATCTGGATAAATGTAGGGTGACAGGAAATGTGAGGCAAGAAATGTTGAACAGATACCTAAAACAGAAACTTTTTCATGTTATAGTAAAAATTGCTAAAACGTTGACGTGAAATGTATAATGTGTGAAGACTGAAGTTCAAATATCAAATAATTTCACAAAACGTTAACAAAACAAGTGTGCCTTTATTCAAGAATATAACCAAAGAAAAAGAAATTATTCAATTTACATGTTGCTGTTAATATGTAAAAACCGAAGCCCATTTATCAATCACATGGGTGGGGTTAAGGTAAGAATGGCTGCCTCTAAATCAAGACGTTGCAGGTTTGATCCCAGGTTTTCCCCGCATTTTCTGTTTTGAGTAGTGAGCTGTTATCATTACTACAGTATTATATAATAAAAACACATACTTAATTTGAGTCTGCAACACCCGTTGAAAATTTTTGCTACTTGTAAAAGATGTTGCTGAAGGGATATAAGCAGACACACAAATGCTGGTAAATCATGTCTTTTTGGTATCTTTAATGTGGCCTGACATGACTTTTTTCAAAGGCTTCAGGTATTCTAGTGTTAAGTGAGCTGGTAGCTCATTGTGGGGATAACCAGAGCAAACCACTTAGTTACAATCTATCAAAATCTAAAGAAATTTTACAGAGGCAAATGGGCAATAGACTTTCAGTAAAGAAAATAATTAGCATTGTAAATAGTGCTTGACTCAACAGAGAAATGCAGCATTTATTTGACTAAAAGGTGTTTTTACATGTTGAGTGTGGTGCAAGTAAAACAAACTGATGACGAGCTGTGGAACAGAAGCATAAATCCATGATGTCAGTAATTCATTTGCCACTGCATGGTTTAATGTATGACTCTGAGGTGACAATTTAACCCTTCTGTTTCTCAAATGTATAGATGTGCTTCAGTTTATCCTGGGCATTAATTTTGGATTGATTATATGATAAAAAGTGATATATATTAAATAAAAATTGAATGTTTAGATTTAGTTAGTGTATATAAATAATTTTATATTCAGGGTAGTTCCTGGCATCTGTTAAAGTCCCAATAATATAAAATAAGTTATTTACACTTGAATACATTTTTTTGTCAATTGTTTTATAGACTGGATTGTTTTTAATTTTTTTTTTGTTAGAAGAATTGCTTTATTTAAGCTTTTTTGATCTGAGACTGTAAACTTTGAGCACTCCCAATCTCCCAAAATGTAAACAAAATGTCAGTAATTACTACTGATAAAATACAGTCATATGGAAAAGTTTGCATAATAATTTACTCTACTTTTAACAAAAAAGATAACAGTGGTATGTCTTTAATTTCCGAGGAACACCTGAGTACTGGGGTGTTTTCCAAACAAAAGATTTTTAATGAAGCAGTATTTAGTTGTATAAAATTAAATCAAATGTGAAAAACTGGCTGTGCAAAAATTTGGGTCCCATTGTAATTTTGCTAATTTGAATGCATGCAACTACTTAATACTAATTACTTGCAACACCAAATTGGTTGGATTAGCTCGTTAAGCCTTGCACTTCATAGACAGGTGTGTCCAATCATGAGAAAAGGTATTTAAGGTGGTCAATTGCAAGTTGTGCTTCCCTTTGACTCTCCTCTGATGAGTGACAGCATGGGATCCTCAAAACAACTCTCAAAAGATCTGAAAACAAAGATTGTTCAGTATCATGGTTTAGGGGAAGGCTACAAAAAGCTATCTCAGAGGTTTAAACTGTCAGTTTCAACTGTAAGGAATATAATCAGGAAATGGAAGGCTACAGGCACAGTTGCTGTTAAACCCAGGTCTGGCAGGCCAAGAAAAATACAGGAGCAGCATATGCGCAGGATTGTGAGAATGGTTACAGACAACCCACAGATCACCTGAGAAGACCTGCAAGAACATCTTGCTGCAGATGGTGTATCTGTACATTGTTCTACAATTCAGCGCAATTTGCACAAAGAACATCTGTATGGCAGGGTGATGAGAAAGAAGCCCTTTCTGCACTCACACCACAAACAGAGTCGCTTGTTGTATGCAAATGCTAAATTAGACAAGCCAGATTCATTTTGGAACAAAGTGCTTTGGACTGATGAGACAAAAATTGAGTTATTTGGTCATAACAAAAAGCGTTTTGCATTGCAGAAGAAGAACACTGCATTCCAAGAAAAACACCTGCTACCTGTCAAATCTTCAGGATAATGTTCAAGCATCAGTCACAAAGTTGAAGTTACGCAAGGGTTGGATATTCCAACAAGACAATGACCCAAAACACAGTTTGAAATCTACAAAGGCATTCATGCAGAGGGAGAAGTACAATGTTCTGAAACACAGTTTGAAATCTACAAAGGCATTCATGCAGAGGAAGAAGTACAATGTTCTGGAATGGCCGTCACAGTCCCCTGACTTGAATATCATCGAAAATCTATGGGATGATTTGAAGCAGGCTGTTCATGCTCGGCAGCCATCAAATTTAACTGAACTGGAGAGATTTTATATGGAAGAATGGTCAAAAATACCTCCATCCAAAATCCAGACACTCATCAAAGGCTATAGTAGGCGTCTAGGGGCTGTTATATTTGCAAAAGGAGGCTCAGCTAAGTATTGATGTAATATATCTGTTGGGGTGCCCAAATGTATGTCTAATTTTGATGAATATTGCATATTTTCTGTTAATCCAATACACTTAATGTCACTACTGAAATACTACTGTTTCCATAAGGCATGTCATATATTAAAAGGAAGTTGCTACTTTGAAAGCTCTGCCAATGATAAACAAAAATCCAAATAATTAAGAGGGGTTCCCAAACTTTTTCATATGACTGTAAATCAATTACAATAAGTAATAACTACTAATAAGGTGATAAGCTGAGTAACTCACAGGTACAATTTAGTGGAAGTGCTGCAATTACAGATTGAGAGAAGATGCAAGTTGAGGTTGTAGGTCAGGAGCAAACCCAGGACACATTGGAATTATTACAGATTATAAAACTATATCTCTTGACTGTCCTCTCAGAAACTAGGAAAACTCAAAAGAGAATCTGGAAAATATTCCTAAGGAGAGGGTGACCTGGTATGCCCAGCTTAGTAATTTTTCACTACAACCATAAGCATAGTGAAGATGAAGTAGTGGTGGACCTGAATCAAAGAAACAGAACTCTAATATTGCTACAAATAAATGGGCAGTTATTGGAAATGGTGGTGTGCTGGAACTTGGCGTTCTTCACCACCTTCAACATTCTAACTCAGAAGGTCAAAGCACCTGTTATGGTTAGTGGCTGTTCTTTTCGAGACTGCTAAAGGTGATTGTAGTGTCACAGGATGTAATCATTTCCTACAGGTAGTAAATAAAAAAGAGGACAAGAAGAAAACATTTAGGTGGATATCCATTTAAAATCAGCATGTCATCTTCACAGTGTGAATCGACTCTACACTCTCATATTGAAGCACACCACCTTAAAGAACTTATCTGATCTGTTATGTCCTTCCATTCTTGGTTCACTCTCTTTCTCTCTAGTAAATGGACTATGAACACATGCATTTCAAGGCTTCATGATAATACATGTGCTGAAGGGATGAGATGCATTAAATTGTCATTGTGATCTTACAGTGGTTGACCGTTGATTAAAATTTGATGGATATATATTTATAATTAATAAAATATTCATAATTAATCTAAAATATAATTTGATACATGTCAGTTGTTTGTGGGAGGTTGGACAATGAATATCACATTGTTTATATTGGTTATTTGTATTTGTGTGAGCATCACTAAATAGTATTCTCTGCAACTAGTTAAAAAAAATAGATGCAGTTTTATGCAATGTTAAACTGAAGCCTGTTCAGCAATGCTAATGGATCACAAAGTGAACCAATGGGAAATATTAAAAACTTTCTTCAATGTTATTTTATTTCAACATCTTACTCATATGTCCTCATTGACAACTTAATTATACTGAATGTTTTGTTAAAATAATTGTTATGAATCCTCAACAGGCACTGCATTTTATAGCTAACTGCTATTTAACAAAATTTATCATCAGTAAAGACATTTTTGGACATATTTCTGATCATCAAATCCTTCCCAGTGACTAAAACTAAAAAATACCACAACAGGAAAGTTGATATATTTTACTTGGAATGACCCAACAAACGTATTCTCTACTTATATTTAGTATTTTAAAAATAAATTTACATAATCATTTCAAAAATATTTATACACATATACCACTGCAAAAAGTATGTTTTTTGCAATTAGTAAAACAGACTTGGACTTTACCTTCATATTAATATGATTTCTGTCATTTGAATCTTAGGTGCAGAGAAAGCAGAAGACAGGCAAATGATTGATCTTGCAAAAGATGAACAGGAAAAAATCAAAAGGCAGATTGAATCACTCCAGAGAACAGTAAGATCAAGTAGATAATATAATGTTGGCTTTATACTTGTGTGGTGTCTAGCATTGATTAAGCTTTGTGAATATGTGATATGGTAAATGATTTTGTTTTAAGAATGCAATAATGCAAAGAATTCTTTCGGCTGAACTTTGGTTTACAACTAGAAGAAATTTAAACTTAATCAATAAGAAGTGGTTCACATTTGGCAATTCAAAAGAGGTGTATAATGTAATACTGAGTATGATGTGAAAGAATCAAAATGTTTACTTAATCAGTATTGGCATATGTACATAGCCAAGTCAGACAGTGCATTTACATGCACTGGTAATTCACAGAAACTTGGTGTCTAAAATGCCAAGTAAACCTTTATTCTGGTGGAAGAAACCGGGTTATTGATCTCTGAGAAACCTGGTTAATGCAGGTAGATTTCTCTGAGCAATACAGGTCTTTGGCCATGTAAACCTTTAACTGTGTTGCAGTTAAAAATTTTGAAGTCTGCACAAGTCTACTGCACCTTGCACCTGCTGAGCTTCTCACACACTTTCAGTAGCCACGGGTAGAAGTGTCCATAAGATAAATTTCCTGAGGCAAATGCTTGCGTGATTGGCGTATTTCTTCTCCTGGTTAAAATAATCTGTCTCTGTATTTCAGAAATGGTTACATTTGTCTTGATGTGCTGAACATACAGGTACAGTGCTAAGCTCAGCAATGCAAACTCTGCAGCAGTGTGACATATTAAAAGTAACATGTGTTAAGCAGTCTGAATACTTTTTAAAGTAACCCAATGCAACACTTACTTTAAGTAAAAATACCTGCATTATTATTATCCCAGCAGCACTAGGTGTAATTCAAGAACTACATGTACTGGTATGCTGTTCCTTTGCAGGGTTCAGTCACATAGCCAAGCAGTAAAGACTGTGCTATATGCAATCCAGTAACAGAAATATATAAATAAAGAGTCAATTTAGTTTTAATGGAGCTATTTGCTATAGATATAGATATAGTGTGATCTGGTGATGCAGTGGCCAGTGTTTATACCGCAAATTATTGGTGATTCAAGTCTGGGATGTAAAAAGGGCATAAATGTGATTTACTTCTCCTCAAATGAAGGGTTAAATATATTTCATTTATAAAACACAAAGAAACTGTCACTTTTGGCTGTGTTTCTAGGCAGTTTCATGAAGGTACATATATGAACTTAGGATTTAATAATACATGTTGGCCAATCAGATGAATAAAAGAAGAACAAAAGAAACAAAAATGCAAATGTAGCACACTATTTACACATTACATTTTATAATAAGTAACTATATAACATATTTAGTTACTTTCTTTGTAAGTAATGAATAATGTGAGTAAGTTACTTTTAAAAGTACATTTTCCACATTGCTTGGGAGACATGAGCTCCAGGCTTGTTTTCGGATTCATGGTGGCTGATGAGGATGTTAAATTATTTTTTTGTGCAGTTTAATGACGTTGGAGAGTGTTGTCAAAGAAGAACTCTGTAGGTGGACTGTAGGTGGTTCTACTTTATTTCAGTTTTGTGCACTAGTGATAAAGGTTTGTGGAGCTCATTTAAAGAGAATTTAAAAATACACTTAAAAATGCTTTTACAAAGATGTTTGTAAAAAGTCTGAGGAAGGTAACATATTGGTAAAAATAACAAAAACCTACCCAATCAAATTGCCAAAGAAGGTAAGAATACAGACTATATTGGTCGCCTTAATTTTGTGTCTGAAGAGAGCAAGTGTCTGTTCACATCAGTCACTCCAACTCCAAAAGAGAGTGTGCTGGTCCAGTCATTTATTGAATCTAGAATATTCAGTAGGTTGTGAGCATTATCTGAATTCATAAAATACTATCATGTTATTGATCCAAAGTTAAAAAATTAAGAAGTGGCTCTTTGAGCAATGCTAAAACGTGAGTGAGTCGCATTATATAAATTGCTTGGAGGATAACTATAGATGGCTAGAGCATAATGAGACTCTTGCTATGGAGGCGCAGCATGCATTCCTTAATCTTCATTATATGATTCTTTTTTTTAAGATAAAGTCTAAACTAAACTTAAAAGAGTTTGCTAGGATTTTGCCCTGAAATTGGAGTAATCGATTTTATTAACAGTGTAGGGTGGATATGCTCTTTACAATATAATATAGCACCAGGATAAGCTTCAGCTGCATGTGAAGAGAGTTTACTAAACGGGTTGATACTGTAGCTATCAAAACTTATGCTGCTAACTGCCAGTGTCAGAAGATGCACACAACGGTGGGTTTATGTGGCAAGGTTTGTACTATATTTAAGGTAAGCTGTCTAATTCAACAAGCAATTCATTTTATACAAAGGTGTCACTTTTAATGAAAAAAGTGTTTTGAAAGGAAATCTGCATTCACTGCAGCAGTACAGGATTGAGCTTTCATATTACTAATTTGACCCAACAATAATTCCAGTAGAATTTATAATATGAACAAAAACGATGACTAAGTTGTCAAAAATGTCAGGACTTCCCAGGCATCATAGTATACCAGATACACATGGACAAGGTCCTCTGAATGTGAAGAGAAAGTTGTAGCATGCAATACTTCTGGAGAACCACAAACAAATGAAATAATTTGTTTTTATTTTCTGGTCATATACATTGTCCACTCTTTAACTATCTGTTCATCCATTAATATTACTATTATTAACACACTTAAACCAGTTAAGGGATGTGGGTTCTAGACTCCTTGAAACATAGTATACTAGGCAGGCACAGCCTTTGGACTGCCCGACTAAAAAGAAAATGTACTGTTTTATTGATTCAGGATATTACAATATGAATACAATTCACTGTGTTGCCATTACGCATTGTTTTAATCATGATAGTGTGAAATAGATGGAAGATTAACACTTAATATTTATTTATTCATATATTTTTTAAGGCAGAAATCTACAGGAAGTTTTTTAGGGGTAAGGAAGAGGAATTATCAGAAACAGAGCTTGAGGTGATTCATAAGATATTAAATCAACTGCAAAAAATGCAAAGATCAGAAAAAAAACATTGTTAAAAACAAAACAAGTCAAAAGTAGAAGTCTTTCCCTAAATATTTTGAAGTTTGAGTAAAAATTCTAGTGAAGTTTGTACTTTGGAAGGTTTTAAAGTTTGGACAGATGCTAAACCATATAGCCATTTATTATATTATGGTTGCTACGGTGGCATTGGTCACATGGCATGTGTGTCATGTGTCTAGAAGCCACTCAGCATTATAGTGACCAGAAACACAAAACAGTACTGTGATGACTGTCAAGAAAATATTTTTCATATGTTAGTAATTTTTATTAAGAGAAAGATAAAATGCTAAAAGTAAACTAATAACATGTTGCTGACAATTTTGAATGTTTAATGCCACTGCTTTTATAATAAAATATACTTTAAGTATTGTTTGAAATATACTCTGTAATATATTGACAGTTATTCCAAAGTTAAGTGAATTTAATTCTGTAAACAATTAATTTTATACAGCAGTTTGGCTGATTTGAAAAGGTATGTGTTGCAATTTGTAAGTTAGATAAAGCATTAGTGTTTAATTTTCTCTTGAATCCTGCAGAATTCCCAGTTCTTGGTGGGTGGCATGATAAGAGTGCATTTCACAAGATTTTAAAGGATTTTAAATTAAAGTATACTTTAAAGTGCCACGTGTAAAAGAGAAGAAACAGTCTTTCCTAATGATGTTAGGAAACAAACATTTTTTGTGCATGCAGTTTTACTTTTCCAATTTTTATGTATTCCAAAGCTGCTGCAGAGCTTGATTCCTCAAGAAAAACATGACAACTGTGATGTGATTCTGGAGGTGGTCTCTGGTAGAACTACAGGAGGTGAGTGATAGCAAGCAGCGTATGATCATGGCATGTTAAAGTAGCTTTTTTGTGTTTAAATTAAAATCAAAGTCTTAATCTTACTGCAACATGCCATCTGAGCAAAATATTTTGAAGACTAAAGTGGATTAGCACCCAAAAATAAATCTGCAAAACAAACTTGTGTATATTTTTGATTTAGGAGGGATAAATCCTTTTCTGAAATTGGAGTTTCTGTACCACAAATTGTTTCCATGTTATACTAGATTAACTGAAAAACTCTGCATGTTTAGTAGTACTTTTTATTATTAAATATTTTTCATGCTCAGAAAATTATTCAAAGTATATTTTGAGGTGAAAAATGGTAGTATTTGTCATCATTAGTACTAGTTGAGATGGAAACAACCTAAAATCAAATGTTTGCTACACATTTTGTTCTGCCTCTTTTTATTCCTTCAAAATAGCCAAGTATTTGTACTTATAAAGCTAAATTTTATTGTCCAGGAGAGAAAAATGAGTTATTTAAATAGTTTTTATAGAAATATATAAGGTTGGGTTGATCAATCCATTGTCTTGACCGGGTACGCAAACAGTAAAAGAATACACACCCTTCCTTGTTTTACAGATTTTTGAGAAGGGATAGATAGAATCTAAAGGATGTGAAAGGGAATCCCACTAGCGAACTAAACTCTGCCTTTCACTCCTGCTGCTCAGTAGCACCTCAGCTCTCTGAGAGTGAAGGTCATTTTATTTTTAAAATTGTGCTTTTGTGAAAGTGAAATATGTTGTGTCCTTGCACAAACAAACCAGAGAATTTTTGCTTCATTTGTGGGAAATTCACGTTGGTAACACAGCAGAGGTCACTTACACCTTGTGAAAAAAAGTTTATCATCTTTATTTTGGTCACAGAGTTGGCAATCAGGATAAAATCTGGGCTCCTAAATTTGAAAAATTTAATTACATTTTTTCCTCTAAAATAGTGTTTTTCATCTTAAACCTTCATCTCTCAAAACTGGATGTGATGGAGCAATTTTTTCCAGGTTTGGATTCAGCAGCATAAAATCTATAAAGAATACCTAAAGTTAGAAATTGACCAGAGTCATCTGTGCAAGCAAACAATATTTTATCAATAATGTATCATTTGTAAATTTCAACCTGCCAGCTGGCTTTGATTTTAGTACATTACACAGTGGACACATTTAGGACTCTGCCTAGCAGCTGCAGAGTCCTGCATTGTCATGTGATGTAATGTAATGTCTTGACATTAGTACATACGTCCTTATAATGTTGGATCAGTACTAAAATTTTGACTTTGGTATCACTACCAGATCTTGGACCTCAATACTGGTACCAACACAGTTCTGAAACAAATAACAAATATCCAGTGTGCTTTTATGACATCTTTTAGCAGCACTATATATAAAAACACCCTTTCATTCTTTCACATTTATTTATTTGATTTCATTATTTTCTAAGGCTATATTGCTTTGTAAGAGTATTCCAGCCTTTTCAAAGCTACTTACATGATGTTCTCAGTGACTAAAAGAAAGGGGTTGGACTTTAGGTTTTGGGTGATCACTAAGCATTAGAACAGTTTTACTTTGGAATGGTTATTATCTAAAACTTTAAAACTATTTAGAAGTATGAACAGAAAATGAACAACAGTGCAGGGTAAAACAGGCCTTTACTTGGGTTATCTGATCGGTGCTCCACCTTATATACAGCACATCACACACATACAGACAAAAAATTAGTTATTTTTACACATGGAAGTAACGAATATATTAAGGAACAAACTGAACTGATAACTGCTAGTGTCTCTATGATGAATTGTAAGGCAAGATGATTTGGCAAGAGTTACTATGTTATTTAGAGTTTAATTGCTGATCGATATAACGAAAGTGAAATAGTGAATACCAAAGCTGTCTCTCAGCTGAAGACCTTTGTTTGATTACCAGCGCAGCCACTGTGGACTGAGGGTCACACTGGTCAGTTTTAATTGCTTTATTACCAAATGTCACATACGTATTTACATCTGCTAGCTATTATAACAAAAACTACTTGGGATGGTGACAGTTAAAATGTACATTATTCAGCACTTACTAGGTAACGACTTTGATGTTAATGTTAGGAAAAGTTTGGGAATGGGACACAGGCTGATATATGACAGTTGGTTCTCTGAGGTTGTCTAATCAAGGATTCAAAAACATCTATACTAATGAAGATTATACATATACAGTAATCCCTCGCTATATCGCACTTCGACTTTCGCAGCTTCACTCTATCACGGATTCTATATGTAAGCATATTTAAATATATATCGCTGATTTTTTGCTGGTTCGCGGATTTCTGCGGACAATGGGTCTTTTAATTTCTGATACACTCCTCAGTTGGTTTGCCCAGTTGATTTCATGCAAGGGACGCTATTGGCAGATGGCTGAGAAGCTACCCAACCACAGCGCGTATTATGTATTAAATAAAACTCCTCAAATATATTGTGAGCACGGGGGCTGTTCGCACCCCTAGAGGACACGGCCGCTCCTCAGAAAACGCTGAAAGATTACCTTCACAGTGCTCCCTTCTTTGCTGGGCTTACACGTGGCTGCTTTGCAAGCGATATGCTTCCCGCATGGTGCTTAGCGTACTTAAAAGATCAAACAGCACGTATTGATTTTTGATTGTTTGCTTTCCTCTCTCTCTCGTTCTGACGGAGGGGATGTGAGCAGAGGGGCTGTTCACATACTGGCCTAGAGGATACGGACGCTCCTCTAAAAAATGCTGAAAAATGCATGCTGTCTTCCTCGCAGCTACTTTGTCCGGCGGTGCTTCGCATACTTAAAAGCCAAACAGCCCTATTGATTTTTGACTGTTTGCTTTTTTTTCTCTCTCTCTCTCTCTGACGCGCACTCCTTTGAAAAGGAAGATATGTTTGCATTCTTTTAATTGTGAGACGGAACTGTCATGTCTGTCTTGTCATGGAGCACAGTTTAAACTTTTGAAAAAGAGACAAATGTTTGTTTGCAGTGTTTGAATAACGTTCCTGTCTCTCTACAACCTCCTGTGTTTCTGTGCAAATCTGTGACCCAAGCATGACAATATAAAAATAACCATATAAACATATGGTTTCTACTTCGCGGATTTTCACCTTTCCCGGGGGGGGGGGTTGGGGGGGGGGGATTGGGGTCTGGAACGCAACCCCCGCGATGGAGGAGGGATTACTGTATATATATACAATAATCCAGAAGAAATTATGCAGAAGTTTTAAAATCAGGTATCAATACAAGATGGTACGGCAACAGAGACTAGCAGGGCCTGGAAGATGATGCTGTGGAGGCGATTCACATGAGGACTGACATACATCTCTCTATTATAAAAAGAAATCCTGTCCTGGAAAGCAAAAGCGGCAATATGTGATCTTCTCAGAAGACATTTAAAAGACCTGCGATACAAAAAAGACCTGCCACGGTGCGTCTCGCGAAGACCGTAAACATGAGACATTGTGCCAAGAGATTGACCCAGGACCGTCTCGCAATGACGCAGAACATGAGATTCTTGCAAGACATGCCCTACTTACATTCTATGAAATAGGACAATGGGGCAGCAAAATATTGTCTTGTGAAGGATTTGAGGACATACAGATCCAGGGTCTCAGCGCATATAAAGCAGATAAAGTGTTTTAAATGAAACATCGACGAATAAGCGAAGAAGAACTCAGCGCAGTGAAAAGAGACTCAAAAGTGTTGGAAAGAAACAAAAAAATAATCTAGGTGCAAATTCAGAAAATAAGGCAAGTAATTATCAGCCCGTAACAAGTGGAATTGAAACAAAGCACGTCCAATCGGGCTCAGAATTAAAAGACAAAGTAGAACTTCATAAAGATGTTCACAAACGTTGGCGCTATACAGTACACATGCAGAACAGATTATGAAACGAGCAATTCGAAATGCTCCAAAAAAAAAAAAAAAACTATGCACGATTCAAATGTGGAGAAAGTTAAAGAATATGAAAGTAGCAAAATTAGAAAGTTTAAAAAAAGAACATAAAGATCGCAGGAGTGCAAACAAATGGAAATTAATACTCAAAAAAGGGAAAATAATCACCACGGACCAGGTGTCATTGAAAAAAAGCAGGACGAAGTGAGGTCAGAGTAGAAAACAAAGTAAAACATCATAAAGAGGTTACAAAACAAAAAGGGACAAACACCAGCAGAGCAGGTTAAAGATAATTCGAGATAGGTTTCTGTGTTTGGAATTTGAGCACAGACAAAGAGATCTAGATCATCAGTTAATTTTTTTTGGCAAAGTAACCAATAAATGCATGTGAGGTAAACACGTTTTTGAAATTATCTGACTTAAACGTCAAAGACTTACAATATTTGCATACTTCTGACATATCACCTATGTCCATATATTCAATCTGTATTCGCCTTTTTAGTTATTTCTCCGTGTAATAATTTCTCTTTTTTGGCGCTAATGTGATGTTTACTTTTTTTGTGACACTTTCGTTTTTTGGCTGCTTTCCTATTCTGTATCTTGCACTGCATGTGTTTCGCGCCTACGTTTTTTTGGGGTCTTTTGAATTCCAGTTTTCATTATCTCTAACTTGACAAAGTCATTAAACACATGTCTCACTGACCTCATTTAAAAGATTCAGCATATTTGGAATCGAAAGATTCCAAATATAGTTCTTAAAAAAAAGTGAAACTAATGAAATGGCAACAATTCAAAGAAAAAAAAATCTTAAAAGTGTGTCCAGAAAACCAAACATGGGGGTTGGCGAGCGAAGCGAGCAGGGGATGAAGCCCCCTAGTTCAGTGTACTTTTAAGACTTTAAATCAGCACTTATTCTAGGCAACACCACCAGGCGTGGCAACACTTGGTGCAAAGCTTATTTAATCCAGGCAGAAATTATCACCAATGCCTGGGAATCCAAAGAAACTTATGCCCTGTTGTTAATTCCACTGGGTACTGATTGCAGAAAGTTAAAAAAAAATAAAAATAAAAATCAGAAACAACATAACCATGGTACAGGGATATAGTGCAGCAGACACAGATTGTTAACTTAATCAATGTCAATTAAGAAGTGTCCTCAAAGAAAACTCTTGCAGACAGAGAGAACATTCAGAAGACTCCTCATGAATTGGGCAGTTGCAGCCTGTCAGAGACTGGAAATAAAAAACAACTTTGCTTTGCTCGAACACCCCCTACCCCCCAACCACCCAACCGGGGCTCGCTACGCGCCAGCCACTTCACATCTCTGCCACTCGTATTGTGAATGAGGGTTTGCATGAACACACGCTCAGGAGATGTACTAAGATCAGCTGCTGGCTTGCTGCTACTGTTGCCGAGCTGCATGTTCTACTTGTCGTGCTGCACGTCGATCATTTAAAAGCCTGTACAGCAGCTGTCCTTTTGTCTTACTGCCGTCTCTCACAGGACATCAAAGTGTCTCCAAGAAAGTCATGTACGTATCGTCTCCTTCCAAGCCTTCAAAGATTTTTTTTTATAATAGAGAGATATTGCCAAACTTAACTAATTGTTAATTGACAACTAAAGCAACATCCAGTTCAAAAAAGTTGTGTTTGCCTGGCAAACTCAGTATTCTAGAGGACTACCACAACTTAGTTTTAATGTTTTCTTCATGCCATTATATAATGAATATATATGTAAACCTATATACACTATATATACATTTTCATGGTATAGGGTCATCTACTATAGTGACAGCAGTCGCACTCTTGTAGTGTCTCCCACCCTAAAGTGATTCAAGAGACTAAAGAATTAAGCTTAGGATTCTTAATTATAAAAATAATAAACAAAAGGGAGGGATAACCAAAATGTATATCATAAAATGGAAAGAAAATAAGAGAAAATAAATCCTGCTGCATCTCTAGTCCTTAATAATAGACCTGCAACCCAGTCTATTCACCCATTTATAAACACATCCCCCCCCCCCCCTCGTCTGTCAGTGCTGTCAGTTCTGGCTTCAAACTTCCTCATGCCTATTAATATTTTGCCCAAGTTCACTCCACGGGCCTGTACTTAATTGGCCTGTTGCTAAGGGGTGGCTTTATATCCCCACCCTGGATCTAATTACAATGTTAGAGATGTACCTAATGTGTCTTGAGGTCATTTTTCTAGTAGCCCCACCTGTAGTCCCTACTGTGCCGGCACTTTTGAACCCCAATTTATGCTTAATTGGCCAATGCTCATAACTAACTCTGTTCTCCCCTGTTCTTCGTAACATGGTGCAGCAAAAGGCATTTACATATTGTTCCTTATGCTGTCACCTAGTGCTTTTGGGGAGATTCTAACAAGCTTCTTTCTAACCTCAGATTGTAAGGTATGCCTGACATTCTGAAAAAATATTGCTTGCTTCCACAATTGTTTACATCTGTTTCTTTTTTTATACAGGGACTTGTGTCTATTACTATTTTGCCAGCCAGGATTCCCACAGAGCAGTATGCCAGTTTGGCTTTTTACTCACGTTGGGTACTTGGAAAATCTTTCTAATCACCATCTACTTTTACAAACTAGTCCAGCCAGATCTGCCTCTGGTTACTTATTTCCGACACACCTTAACCTCCCTGAAACCTACAGTATACGAGAGCCCAGCAACCTGTGACAAAGTACAGTATATATATTTTCAAAACATTTTCATTGTCAGAAAAGGTGACAGACACCATGTTAAATAATAGGTTCTGTATTTTTAAGCTATTTCTTTACAATCATTGTATATATTAGTTTGACACATTTATATTTTTAAGAATTAAAAAGCCTTTTCTTTCAGTTTAAAATAAGGTTCAAGGTTCACCACTCAAAACATGAAAACAAAAAGCCTTAAAAATTTTCAAATATGTACATTTGGTAATTCGAATTAAGTATTGATCCATGTCTTGAGATTATACACAAATTGTAAAAAAGCATATCCATGTTGTTTTTTGGGGAAAAAACCCTAATATTTTTATGACATTCAGCCATTTTAAAGGAAGTTTAGCTGTGTAATTAACCTCACTGTTCTCTCCCTGTTGAAATTCAGTGTGTATTGTTCTGTAGACAACTAAAAAATGATCACCCAAAAAAGACAAACTTACAATTACTCAGTCTTTCAGTACATGTGATGAGGTAGTTCATAAATAAATCTGAAAAACTGTTGATGCTTCAGATCATTTGGAAAGCATTTGTGTGAATCTCACTGTGTAGGTGACTTTTATATATAACAATACAGAATGTAATAGGTGCAAAGTAGCCTCACCATAACACTGAGCCCCCAAGTTTCGTGGTTAATTGTGTTGGTTTGGTAAAACTTATATAAAATCACTGGGAGTCGCGTTACAAAATGTTTCACATATTTCACTTTGAATATTTAGCGCACAAACTGCATCAGTTTCCACATGGAGAGGAGGCAACACAGTACAGAGTGGAAGAAGCAAGGAAGGAGTTAAAAGTATAGTGGTGAAGGTGACACTCTCATGGCAGACCCGATAATTTATGAAACTGTGACAATAAATAGACTTGCTCTTTTGCTTGATCTTGTAACCCATCCAAGTTTGTACCATGGTGAATCCAGAAGGACAGATGCAAAGCAGAACTTCACTGTAGATGAGATACCGCTTAAGAAAAAAAGTATGATTTAAGTACGCTTCTGTGATCAGTCCACCATGATACCTTTGCTTCTGTATCAGACACTTGGCACACTTTGGGGCAGAGCATCGTTTATTATAAGCAACAGAAACATGGAGGAAACACTGAAGGCACTTTTTCTTAACTTGAAACCTCCTCTTTAAAGTGGTCATAGTCAGTAAGTTTTCACATTTAGACTGGTGCCCCTTCAGCACCAATTTAATTTGCAGGCACAGGCATGAAATATTTTTTTTAATTTTAGAATAAAGCTTCATGTGGCAAATTAATAAATATCTGGATTCTTTATTCTTGTTTCTATTGTTCATATTTTAAAATGTATTTTTTTTATATAAATAAATGTCTTGTTCACTGTCGTTACCTGGATAATTACCAGTTGTCTTTTCTTTCTTCTTTTCCTTTAGGAGATATATGCCAACAGTTTACCAAAGAAATATTTGAAATGTATCAGAAATTTGCTGACTTCAAACAGTGGACTTTTGAAATATTAAACATCAGTCCTGCAGAATATGGTGTGCATTAAATGTTCACATTATTAGATTTCTGTGCACTTTCACTGTAATAGCATCATTAATCTGCACTTTTATTCTATAATATAGGGGGGCTACATCATGCTGCTGCTCGTATTTCTGGCGAGAGTGTCTACAAGCATTTAAAATTTGAAGGTGGAATTCATCGAGTGCAAAGAATTCCTGAAACGGGGCTATCCTCTCGAATGCAACGTATTCATACGGGAACCATGACTGTCATTGTATTACCACAGCCAGAAGAGGTAGGAAAGACTTATTTTGTTATTTTTACATACATAGATAAAATAATAGACAATAAGCCCTACATACTAGAGACAGACTAGCTTAAAGTAAGTTAATCCCTTTCTAATGTGGTGTGAAGGCTAATTTAATCATCAACACGACATTGCCCCGGCTCACCACTTGACTCTAAACACAATAACTCCTTTCAGGTAGCATTCATTTAGACCACGTTCTGAGGTTAATTTCCTGTGAAGATGTGGAGAGCTCTTAGTGTCAGAGCAATGCATATCATATAATCTGGGTTCAATTAGTATGTCATTTATTTAACTGAAGGCAGGAAACCAACCAGGGTGGAGTGCCAGTCCATCACAGGGCACATTCATTCACACAGGCTGCATTATCACTCACATCGAGCCAAGTGTAGGTGCCAATTAAAGTAACTCACAGGCCTTTAGGATGTGAGAGGAAAACCAGGATAAGTGGAGAAATACACATGTAGACACAGGGAAAAGGTGCAAACACACACTGAGGGAGTAAACAAGCTGGGATTTGAAGCCAGGACTCCTGAACTGTTAGGCAGTAGTGCTAGCTGTGTCAATATTCCAGTCTAATGACGATTTAATAATAATGTCACATTTATTTTACAAACATATTACAGAACCCCTGTTTTCCTATTTGGCATGGAAATGTAATTGCTCTTTCCTTCCTTATGCAGAAGATCTTACCGTACATACAATGTCTTCTTTATGAACAGTATAAAAAAAGATCATAGCCTTTAATTTATATTTATATGTTGACAAGACAGTTGGTATAATAGTAATAATGGTGATTTTGTTAAAGTTAAGTGGGTTATGTTAAAAAAAAAAAACAACTCATCAGATTAACTATGATTATTCTTTGGTAGCATCACACCTGGAAAGGAGGCAATGAAAATGTCCTGTTAGATATTGACCATCTCTTTCTGTGCATTTAATCAAAAATAATATCAGTTATATTAACAGTTTTTTGCTTTTGAAAGGTATATTCTATTTACCATCAAACTAAATTACTTTAGAATCCATACTAATTTGCAGGTGGTCAGCATTTGGGAAAATAACTGAGTGTAACCAACCGAGGTTCATAGTCCGTTATATGTTGTAATTTAGTCTGCATGAATCAAAATTTGAACATTTTGAATATAAATTATACAACTGTCAATTTATGTAATGTTTCTGTGTCTAAAAAGAAAGCACTACATTGTTGTAATAATATAAGAAGCTTGAAAAAATCTTTTTAACTATACGGAGGACAGACTTCTGCCATAATAATATCAACATGAACAGGACGATGATTTGAGAGTGTTTAGCTGTTCTTTATAGTTCTGCAGAAAAACTCAAAACATGCCATCTGTACATGGCAGCTACCAGGGAAGTATGCATCCATGTTTTATTTTTTTTATTTGAAAAACACTTGATAAAAATCTAATTCCAAATTTCATAATTCACTGTTTTTTAACACAAAAACGTCTCAAAATTCTAACTGCTGATTTTATATATGGATGTAATTTTCCTTTATATATTAATTTAGATGACAAGTTGATGTCAAATGTGAAAACTAATTACACAAAGGTTTTTGGTAGAGTTTTATGATTTAAAATGACAATGTGGCAGCCTCAGTTAGCCAATCATTCAAACAAGCATCACAGCTTGAATCAACAGAAAGAGCTTGGGCACATTCAGTTCTATCAGGGGAAGTGTTTGGTTCCTGTTGCTACTATGTGCTTGTGACAAATCATGTTGTGTGGATTTCATTTAGACGTAATATGAGTGCACTTCAAACCACTGAAATACCATCTCTGCACTCCATTACAGTCTGGATCTGTGGGCAGAACTCCCAGTTTGTCTTTTTCGCTTAAAGTCAAAAGTGTGATGAAATCTTTCTGACCCTCTCTGTTGACACAGCAACAGAATATTGGCCTTCAGAATCCTTTCAAATTAGCAGCTAACAACAGAATTCCCATCAGAGATTACACTGCAGTTTTTCAATTATTTATTTAGCTAATGTATTTACACCAGGTAATATATGTGTGGGATGTCATGGACTGAGAGAAAGATGAATGCTGAGATAGGAGAAAGACTTGGTGTGGAGGCAATAGGTATTGTGCTGAAGAGAGCGAAAGGCAGAGAAGGAATGGGTGAAGAAGTGCAACAAGATGGAGGTGGTGGGATCAGGCCAGGAGAGAGGCTGTAGAAGACGTGGTTGGAGTTATTGTTAGATGATATGATAAGAACAGGTTTTACCCTAAAAGATGCTCAGGACCACTGAGACTAGAGAAAAAAGATTTAGGAGGTCAACCTAGATAAATCTGTCTAATACTGTACAGCATGATTGTTACATACAGTATATTCTGCATTTGGTGCAGTGTCAGGTTCAGTGACTTGCTCAGGATCATACCTTGAGTCATGTTTGGGCACTGAATAAACTGTCTGCTCAGTTGAAAACATAAAACATTTTTGTGTTGAGAGTTTCTTGCATATGCAGTCAGGGTACAATGGATGGAGCTGAAGGTGGACATCCTTCTTTGTCTTCTGTGACTGTAGCTTTGATTTTCTTTTGCTGTGTACAGTGGTGTGAAAAACTATTTGCCCCCTTCCTGATTTCTTATTCTTTTGCATGTTTGTCACACAAAATGTTTCTGATCATCAAACACATTTAACCATTAGTCAAATATAACACAAGTAAACACAAAATGCAGTTTGTAAATGGTGGTTTTTATTATTTAGGGAGAAAAAAAAATCCAAACCTACATGGCCCTGTGTGAAAAAGTAATTACCCCCTGAACCTAATAACTGGTTGGGCCACCCTTAGCAGCAATAACTGCAATCAAGCGTTTGCGATAACTTGCAATGAGTCTTTTACAGCGCTCTGGAGGAATTTTGGCCCACTCATCTTTGCAAAATTGTTGTAATTCAGCTTTATTTGAGGGTTTTCTAGCATGAACCGCCTTTTTAAGGTCATGCCATAGCATCTCAATTGGATTCAGGTCAGGACTTTGACTAGGCCACTCCAAAGTCTTCATTTTGTTTTTCTTCAGCCATTCAGAGGTGGATTTGCTGGTGTGTTTTGGGTCATTGTCCTGTTGCAGCACCCAAGATCGCTTCAGCTTGAGTTGACGAACAGATGGCCGGACATTCTCCTTCAGGATTTTTTGGTAGACAGTAGAATTCATGGTTCCATCTATCACAGCAAGCCTTCCAGGTCCTGAAGCAGCAAAACAACCCCAGACCATCACACTACCACCACCATATTTTACTGTTGGTATGATGTTCTTTTTCTGAAATGCTGTGTTCCTTTTATGCCAGATGTAACGGGACATTTGCCTTCCAAAAAGTTCAACTTTTGACTCATCAGTCCACAAGGTATTTTCCCAAAAGTCTTGGCAATCATTGAGATGTTTCTTAGCAAAATTGAGACAAGCCCTAATGTTCTTTTTGCTTAACAGTGGTTTGCGTCTTGGAAATCTGCCATGCAGGCCGTTTTTGCCCAGTCTCTTTCTTATGGTGGAGTCGTGAACACTGACCTTAATTGAGGCAAGTGAGGCCTGCAGTTCTTTAGACGTTGTCCTGGGGTCTTTTGTGACCTCTCGGATGAGTCGTCTCTGCGCTCTTGGGGTAATTTTGGTTGGCCGGCCACTCCTGGGAAGGTTCACCACTGTTCCATGTTTTTGCCATTTGTGGATAATGGCTCTCACTGTGGTTCGCTGGAGTCCCAAAGCTTTAGAAATGGCTTTATAACCTTTACCAGACTGATAGATCTCAATTACTTCTGTTCTCATTTGTTCCTGAATTTCTTTGGATCTTGGCATGATGTCTAGCTTTTGAGGTGCTTTTGGTCTACTTCTCTGTGTCAGGCAGCTCCTACTTAAGTGATTTCTTGATTGAAACAGGTGTGGCAGTAATCAGGCCTGGGGGTGGCTACGGAAATTGAACTCAGGTGTGATACACCACAGTTAGGTTATTTTTTAACAAGGGGGCAATTACTTTTTCACACAGGGCCATGTAGGTTTGGATTTTTTTTCTCCCTAAATAATAAACACCATCATTTAAAAACTGCATTTTGTGTTTACTTGTGTTATATTTGACTAATGGTTAAATGTGTTTGATGATCAGAAACATTTTGTGTGACAAACATGCAAAAGAATAAGAAATCAGGAAGGGGGCAAATAGTTTTTCACACCACTGTATATTTAGGTTGCCAAATGTGAAAGAGGAACCACCCAACCCTTATCCATCAAGTCCCCACCTGGGCTTTAATGATCCCTGTTACTGCCCTTAATAATAATAATGCAGTTTATTTATATAGCACCTTTACCATGCCCTTGTAAGAGTGGAGAGACTAGTCTGTTGAGTACATTGAATTTAAATTGAGACTCTAGGTATTTGAGTTTTCTGTTCTTAGCACTGTTCCTCATCAGAAATAAGCAGCCCCAAGTGAAATTTAATGTGCATAATATACTTAGAATAGGAAATTATTAAATTAAGATAAAATTCAGTTATGCACATCTATATTACAGATACTACTGTATATGGTTTTATACTCAAAGTATTATATGTAAAGCTAAAATACAATTTCTTGACTGGAAATGATATTTTCTGACTTACTGTCATCCACAGGTAGACATAAAAATAGATCCAAAGGATTTAAGAATTGACACCTTCAGAGCAAAAGGAGCAGGTGGGCAGAGTGTAAATACAACAGACAGTGCCGTTAGAGTGATTCATATTCCTACAGGCAAGTATTGTTCTTTTTTTATTGTTTACATTTTTGCAGCTTATATCTTTGCTAATTTAAAAACATATAACCTCATGTAGAAATCTAGGAGGTCAACCACATATTTTAGACGTGTTTGTGGAGTACAAAAGAAGAGTAACACAGAGGAACTATGGAAGAAAAGGCAGAGCAGTTTTTTTATCTAGGAGGCTGCACTCCTTTAATGTGGGAAATAATATCCTTCACATATTCTACAACGCTGTGATGGCCAGTGCAATTTTCTACATTGTGGTGTGCTGGGCCGCTATCATCACTTCAAGTACTTAAATAAACTTGAATTAAATAAAAGAGCAGACTCAGTTATGGGACACACTCTGGGTCCCCTGGAGGTAGTAGCAAAAGCAAAAAGAGTGAATTAAAGCAAAACTTAGAGCCATTGTGAACAATGCTGCACATCCTGTCTCTCACTGAGGACTTTCAGCCAACAAATTATTCAGCAGAAGTGTGTCAAGAATTGCTACTGGGGCCCCTTTATACCAATGACAATATGCCTTTATAATGCCTCACTATGACTTTTTTATTTTCTTTCTTTTTAGTCATTCAGGTGTGTGTTCAGGCCATTGTGTGTGTGTCTGTGTCTGTCTTATCTATTTATTATCAAACATTTAACACTGTAAGAATCCTTTCATTCATAAGCAGATGTCTTGTAATGCTCCTTGAAAGAGTTTTTAGAGAAAAAAAGAGTAAAAAGAGGAGTGTTTTCTATTTTTATCTTTTCATATTTTAGGGAAATTCCAAAATGCTGTCAGACAGGCAGAGTCAGTTTCACTAAGAAAACAAATTCACAAACCCAATGGACAAATGAAGTCATGGGTTATTAAAACAGGAATACGTTTCAAAAGCCACTAAGCCAGAGAAGAATTTGATTAGCTCAAGAAGCAAGGTTATTTCTGATGGAGAACATTGCCTTTTTTATGTATAACATACTGTAGCTGCCAGGATGTCACAAATAAAGTTCTTCACATTTGTGCAGGTGCCCCAGCACTGTGTGGCATCATTAATTCAGTTTGTCTAATAGAGTGCCTGAGTGAAAAATTAAAGAAAAGATTACTAAACATAAGCTTTGTTCTTCACTTTTTCTTTTGTTTGTTTATAATATTTATTTTCTTGTATGGCCTATATTAATCTATTTATGGGTTTCACTAGCTTTCATGAGTAAGCCCAAATATAAGTTATTTTAGCAGCATTAACTATTTGAAAAATATCTGGAAATTAGCTCCCTTACTTCAGAGTTTGTGTAGTTTACACTGATGTTAAACTTATAAGACAGTTTGATAATTAGTTTGTTTCTTGTCAGGTTAAGAAAGTTATTAATAGTTATGTGCAATGTCCTATGATTATGGAGGTGGGAAAAACAGATTTCTGTGTAAAACAAAGTCCCAGAGAAGATAAATAAACAAGCAAAAATGATGAAATGGTCCACAGGTCTCTGACTATAGATCCATTTTTAAGTTCCTTTGGAGATCAGGGAAAGTATAGACTAACATAGGAAGGGAATTGAACAAACTGGAAGAGTTAAAAGATCCGAGGAAACAGAGAAAATATGATGTAGGAGTATCATACTATTAGCTATCATAAACATCTGTTAACAAATAATTTAATCAGAACAGCTAGAGAAAGCTGAGAAATCAATTACATATATAAATATGTGTGAGCTGCAAATTAAAATTCAAGTAAAACACTGTGGGTTTTAGTCTTTAGAAAAGAAAGCATTTACAGCATCAGTGGTAATTTGGAATATATGGAGAATGGAATATTGGAGCCGTGACTCCTTTGCCTCTGCTGACACGGATTGCTGGAACAGAGGATTAGAGCAAGTTTAGTTTACAGGTTGTGTTGTTTGGGTGCCACCTACTGACTCTGGGAAGCCGCTGGGTTTGACTCTGGGGTGCTGCGGCGCATTGCACATGCGTGTCGGTGCGTCCGCCATCCGTGCATAAATTAAACTGTCGTTTAGTAATATAGATAAGGGTTTGGGTATTACGTAAAGAATATGTAATGTGTGCTGTACCCGAACTGCCACACATCGCTGCCATAACAGTGAAGCCCAGATTTTTGGTTTCTACCTTAGTGAGTCTAAATTCTATGAATGTGTTTTTTTCCTATAAGTGTGTAACCAAGATTACCATTTGAAATGCTGTGACATTGATAATATGTTCTGATGACAGATGCAAACTCCTAGGAGTTATGGACATCCATTAAAAATAAACTGTCAAGTTTATAGAGCACTTTGTGGTTTTGAAACTTCAAAATAAAGACTGTTTTTACTTTCACCACAGCTGTAAGTCATTTTGTCTTGTAGGAATAAGCGTTGAGTGCCAGCAGGAACGCTCCCAGCTACAAAACAGAAACACTGCAATAAGAGTGTTAAGAGCAAAACTTTTTCAACTGTGCCTAGAAAAGGATACACAGCAGAGACAGACCTCTCGGAATCTCCAGGTATTTCCTTATCGACTATGCACATGAACAATTTGGCTGAAGCATTGTTATTATTTTTTGTTTTTTTGTTGTAGAATACTATGGTAATGGATATTCAGTAGTTTTTTTTTCTGTCTTTATGTAATTTACCACTAAAACAACAATGTGAACATGCATTGTAAAAGAACTGCTTTTACCGAGTTTGTAATCACAGTGTGGTTACAGAATAAATAATGTCACATTCTACTCTAGAAGAAGTACACAGCCTAAAATGTTCTTCTTGCACTTGCACAAAGCTCACTTCTGCCAGCGTGGATATTACTTTATTATACATGGATGTACTATCAAGTGTCTGTTGGCTTCATATACAACTGAATTACTCATGCATCAGAAAAATAAATTCTATATTGGCTTCCCTGTTTTTTATTTCAATAGTTTACTAGGGGGCTGTGCCCCCTGCTCAGTTTGCTCGTCCACCCCCGAGTTTGGTTTACCGGATATACAATTTAAAGAGATTGTTATTTTCATGGGAATTGTTACATATGTATTATTTTCACTTTTACTTTAAAATTTTTGTAAAAACAATACTTGTCCTTTATTTCCAGCCCCAGACGTGGTTACAATTCTTTCTCGCAGAATGTATAACGCTGCTCACGTTGTGAAGGGGGTGCGGCTGAATGTACACTAAGGAGAAGCGGTCGGATCATCTGCTGGCTTTCTGCTGCTGGCGAGCTGCGTGTTGTGCTTGTCTCGCTGACCGATCATTTCAAAGCCTGTACTGCAGCTGTCCTTTTGCCACTTCGTGTCTCTGCCGCTTGCGTTGTGAAGGGGGAGAGGGGGGGTTAGGGCGGCTGAATGCACGCTAAGGAGAAGCAGTCAGATCATCTGCTGGGTTTCTGCTGCTGGCAAGCTGCATGTTTTGTTTGTCGCTTGTCGTTGTTTTAAGAGCTGGGAGCAAGTTAATGTGTCTCTTGCGGGACGATCACATCTTGTCTCCCTAATTTCCCTCCCAAAGATTTTTTTTTATAATAGAGATATTATACTTTGTCCAATTTTGAAGCAGCTATGGACATGTTGGCATGCTCAGGGCTGACATTTTGACAACCTTCTTCTAGACTGAGATAATGTATACACAGTGTGTTGATGAAGTATAGTAGTCAGCTCCTGTAGTTACTCTCTCAGTTTATATGCGCTTAAAATATATTAAAGTAAAACTTTTCTAACTTATTTACAAAATCATGTACATTATACCAAGTCAAATGAAACAAATTGAAAACCTTGATGATTTGGTAAAAAGAAAAAAATCAAAAATACTAGATGTAAAAAGCCTTTGTGATAACAAGGAAATGTGAAAATTGTCTACAAAATATTTACTTATTTGGCTGATGCCTTTATCCAAGGCGACTTAACAACATTTATGATGCAATTGGTTACATTTCTTTTGGTTTTCCAGTTAGAGCACAGGCAGACTTGTTCATGGTCACACAGTGGGGTTTGAACCCAAAACCTGCGAGTTTGAAGTCCAAAGCCTTAACCACTACACCACACTTCCTGCCTTTGTAAGTCAAACGCTAACTTTGCTCAAGTGCAGTGTATTACCCTACAACTTGCCCAATTTCTTGATGGTCTCTACCGTTGTAGGAAATGAGTGGGTCACATGTTCTCAGTTAATTTATAAGGATAAATATCCTGATTGCTTACTGAGGTCAAACAATAATGTAGAGAATTTCCACAAAGCAAACCAAAATGAAGACAAAAGAACATTCCAAATAAGTTAGAGGTATATTTACTGTATAGAGAAGCACAGATCTGGAGAAGAGCACAAGACCACCTCAAAGGCACTGAACATACGTAGCTCAGAGTTCAGAGCAGTCATACAGAAGTGGAAGAAATATAAAACTACAGCCACACTGCTTAGGTTAGGCTGTCCATCTATTCTTAGTTGCCCAACAAGAATGGCACTTGCCAGACAGGCTACTGTGACATCAGTTGTGACTCTGAGTGAGTTTCAGAAGTCAGTAAACGTGATTGGCATAACAATCTCCAAGGCGTTGCAAGAAAAAGAGCCTTCATGGACAAGTGACAAGGAAGAAGCCTTAGCTGAAAACGAAATCCTAGCCCAAGGATTTTGGCTAATGATTTTTGGAGGGTACTGAAAAGTCTTGTGGTTTGATGAGACTAAAGTGGATTTTTTTGGGTTGGACACTAATTTTTATGTGGGCTCTTAATGTACAATTGCACATCTGGCAGGCAATTGCAGTCCCCACTGTAAAGTTTGCTGGTGGTAGCAATAGTTTATGAGAATGCTTTTCAGCATCAGGCACTTGTAATCTGGTCAGGATTCATTGGAAAAATAATACTGTACAGTACAGACTGATGTTGGAGTAAAACTGTCCCTTCTGCCCGAAACCTTAAGAAAGGGAAGAATTTTGCCTTTCATCGAGAAAACAACCCAAGGGCACAATGCCATAGAAACAATGGAATGGCTTCAGATAAAGCAAATACAATTAGAATAGAAAATAGTCATGCAGTTGGCTCAGTCGATGTCCTGAACTTAGCCCTATGAGAATGTATAGTGAGGCCTAAAAACTGCTGTCCACCACCACACTCCACCTAACCTGGCATGGTTTGAGCAATTTTGCAAATAGGAATGAGCAAATCTTTCTCCATCACATTGTACAAAATTAATATACTTATCCAGAAGGATATCTGTGGCAGGCTGTTCAACAAAGTACTAAATGGGAGGATATGAATGCTTACAAAAAGCTGATATTTCACTTTTTGGAGTTTCATTTATTATGGTTTATAACAGCACTGTTAAAAGGCTATTTAATTTACTAAATAAAATTCCCATTTGTGATTCTCATTTATGCGGTTGGGGCTGAACACTTTTCAAGGCACTGTGTATTTCTTACCTTCAACCTTCTCAAACTTTAAACGAGAACTAAATACAAAGGAGCCATTACCATTCTGCCATTTTACTTTAAAACAATTTTACATTCTTCGACTCCTGAGTGCATTTTTTATTATATAATAAAACCCTTTTTAATTTATGAAAGCACATTTAATATATCGGTGGCGCAGTGGTAGTGCTGCTGCCTTGCAGTAAGGAGTCCAGGGTTCATGTCCCAGGTCCTCCCTGCATGGAGTTTGCATGTTCTCCCGTGTCTATGCGAGTTTCCTCTGGGTGCTCCAGTTTCCTCCCACAGTCCAAAGACATGCAGGTTAGTGATTTGGTGATCCTAAATTGGTGCATGTATATATTCACCCTGCAATGGACTGGCGCCCTGTCCGAGCTTTGCACCCTGTGCTAACTGGGGTAGGCTCCAGCAGACACCCGCAACCCTGTTCAGGACACAGCAGGTTAGAAAATGACTGACATTTAATATATGTCTTTGAAATAACTAATTACATTATTGTACATCTTCACTGTAATTCTGAATATATTTTGGCAAATATGTTTATTTAAAGCCTGAAGAATAATTTTAACTGATTTCAAATGTGGCAGAATGTTTTATTGATTTAGTTGATTTCCATTCTTTTTTTTGATTTTTTTTTGCAGGTAGGAACAAGGTCACAATCTGAAAGAATTCGTACATATAATTTTACACAAGACAGAGTGACAGACCACAGGATTTCTTATGTAGCCCGAGACATTAAGGTAAAGTATGTATTTGTGAGTACTTTTCTAAAAATAAGGATGGTGGTCCAGTGAGTAGCACTGTTGCTTCACGGATCTGGTGCTCAGAATTTTAAACCTGTGCCTTGTTGGTGTACATTTTCTTCTAGTGTGGCCATGTATTTTTCGTCCAACATCCCAAAGTCATGAATTAGGGTAACTGAGTGAGTGTGTCTTGTCTTGGCTCCATGCTGCTGTCATAGGCTTTGATCCTCCTGTAATCCAGACTTGGATTTAACAGGTCTGAGAATGTTCTGTTATTCAGGAAACATTACATCAAAACACAGAGCAAAGGGGACGCACATCAGAGAGCAGCTGCACAGGAGTATGTGAAAAGTAGCATAAAAATTAAGACTGGCTGAGAAATCTGCATAAAAAACACAAATGATCAGGTTAAGAAAATCTGTCTAAAATTAGAATTACCTCTCTATTTTTCCTAGAAACACAATCATATATTTTTAGGCAGTGTCACTGGAATTACGATTGGCTGTTGCTGATTCTGGTAGGCATATATTTTGCATTGAAACATCTTATAATAACTTCTCATAAAAATCTCATAATATAATTCGTTAACTATGAATTGCCATTGAAATCTGTGGTAGTTGCAGCAGTCAAGATAAAATATGGATTCACCCATGTTAACCCAGTTCAGAGAGTTAATACTGTCCCATTACATTTACATGGATAAAAGTGTCAGCCAAATAAATACAAGAGACTTACAGCATTTGAGATACAATTAATTGCATTTCTTTTTGTTTTTCCAGTAGACGCACAGGCAGGTGAAGTGACTTGCTCAGGGTCACACAGTGTCAGTGGTGGGATTTGAACCCACAGCCTCATAAGTCCAAAGTCTTAACCACTGCACCCCAGTGAATTAGCAGTAGGTACAAGGCAGGTACCTTGACTACTATAAAGGGATTCTAACAAAGTTCACAGGAGCCAACTCCTCTGCATTTTCATTTTTGTTTTCATGTACCAGAACATGCTGACACACACACACAAACACACCCTCACAGATTCCATGTCTAAAATAAGTAAATCAATTTTAAAATGTTGTCAAATTTTTGGCCCCATCTTAGTACAGTACATACCTGTGGTACAAGGTGCAGATTTTGGCTGCTTAGGTCCAGGTCTAAAGTAATTCACAAAAGTGTGCCTATTAATGAGTAGGATTCCATAATTCTTCAAAGCACTGGCGTCATCCTACGTGCTTCAGAAAAGTAGTCTTGCCTGTTGTCTAACAAGCCGCTGTGGTTTTATATTTTTAGTTCTTTTTTATTTTGTTCTGGTGGTAGCCAAGTGACCCATGTAGTCTGGACAGAATGACCCCATTGAAAGTGTATAGAATTGAAAAGGAGGTTTGGGCACAGCACCAGGGTAGTAGCTGGGGCTTAAAAGTCTACTAGTTAATTTAATTAAAGTCAATTAAATAAATTGGTTTACAGTAATCCCTCCTCCATCGCGGGGGTTGCGTTCCAGAGCCACCCGCGAAATAAGAAAATCCGCGAAGTAGAAACCATATGTTTATATGGTTATTTTTATATTGTCATGCTTGGGTCATAGATTTGCGCAGAAACACAAGAGGTTGTAGAGAGACAGGAACGTTATTCAAACACTGCAAACAAACATTTGTCTCTTTTTCAAAAGTTTAAACTGTGCTCCATGACAAGACAGAGATGACAGTTCTGTCTCACAATTAAAAGAATGCAAACATATCTTCCTCTTCAAAGGAGTGCGCGTCGGGAGCACAGACTGTCAGAAACAGAGAGGAAAGCAAACAAATCAATAGGGCTGTTTGGCTTTTAAGTATGTGAAGCACCGCCGGTACAAAGCTGTTGAAGGCAGCAGCTCACACCCCCTCCATCAGGAGCAGGGAGAGAGAGAGAGAGAGAGACAGACAGAGAGAAAAACAGTCAAAAATCAATACGTGCCCTTCGAGCTTTTAAGTATGCGAAGCACAGTGCAGCATGTCGCTTCAGGAAGCAGCTGCACAGAAGATAGCAACGTGAAGATAATCTTTCAGCATTTTTAGACGAGCGTCCGTATCGTCTAGGTGTGCGAACAGCCCCCCTGCTCACACCCCCTACGTCAGGATCAGAGAAAGTCCGCGCGCGAGAGAGAGAGAGAGAAAAGTAAGTTGGGTAGCTTCTCAGCCATCTGCCAATAGCATCCCTTGTATGAAATCAACTGGGCAAACCAACTGAGGAAGCATGTACCAGAAATTAAAAGACCCATTGTCCTCAGAAATCCGCGAACCAGCAAAAAATCCGTGATATATATTTAAATATGCTTACATATAAAATCCGTGATAGAGTGAAGCCGCGAAAGGCGTAGCGCGATATAGCGAGGGATCACTGTAATCCAATGGTTTAATTGTGTTGACTGATCATCTGTATAAATTAAAGAATTGTTACGCAAGAGAGTGCAATAGTTGAGTTTGTTTGGGAGCATTAGGGAGTTATCATTGGGAAGTACAAAAAACTACTTGAGAAGTTAGGGTTAAAATAAAATATTGCATTTCATTTTCTTTTAGCTGAAATTAATGCAGATGGCATGACAAATGTTTTCCACAACTAAAATTAATATAATTGTAAAGACAACATCAAAATAGGTCCATATGTCAGTATTGGTGTTAATTTAAAATTCTGCTGATTCTCTGATTATAATAAAACTTGCCATAAACACTGGTGTGGTACAACAGCACCACAGCTCATGTCAAAAGGGCCAGTTTTTAAAATAAATAATCGCCACACTCGTGGCTTAGCGAGGTGGCGTGGTAAGTGTGGCACATCGGTTCCTGGGGAATTCGTGATGATGCGGGCGATTCTCACTTAAGTGCACAGGTGAGGAGTCGTCCGCATCCATAATTGTTCCTGGGAACTGCTGATTGCCACAGCTGTTCCATGTCCCCGTGATATATAGAAGTGCAAGGCGGCTAGTTGGGAAAGATGAAAAAAAAAGAGAAAAGAAAGACAGAGGTTGCAGGGAAGATGGCAGGAAGCAGCGAGGAGAAAGCTGGTGTGTGTATGAGAGAGAGAAAGAGAGCGAGCGCAGGCTCGCAGGCAGCTGGACAGTTGAGCCCTAGCGGGGTATTTGGCCGACACCTAGGGCAGTTGATTGTGGTCGCTCCCGCTGAGTTTTCTGTGAGGAGCGGGAGTGACCAGAAGAAGGATGGCTCGCCACGGAAGACAGCGGGAATCAGGAGGCTTGGGAGTTGGATTCCCCAGCGTGAGCGTCCTGGCCGTTGGGGGAACCTAAGGCTCGGTCTGGAGAGTGCGGAACTGAAGCTATGTCTTCCTACGAAACTGAATTGAATTAAATAGATTTTAGAATACCATAACATAGAATGCCCTTTCTTCTCTTTGTACCATAATCCATCAGTACAAATTTAGACAGGGCCGATAGATAGATAGATAGATAGATAGATAGACAGACAGACAGACAGACAGACAGACAGACAGACAGACAGACACACACACACACACACACACACACACACTGACTGACTGACTGACTTACTTACTTACTTACTTACTTTATTAATCCCAAGGGGAAATGTGATGTATGCATTCAGTTTGCATTCAGTATGCATTCAGCCGAGTGTTTAATGTAACAGCAGAGTCATTCCAGCCAGAACATGTAGACATTTATGGATACACAAATCACCTGGTAAGCTTACTTAATGTACTTGAACATTCCTATTTAGTTGCACATTTACTTTGATAAAAAGTTATCTTTTAGACAATAAAAAAGAAGTTTATCATTTAACAAACTATTTTAAGATTGTATATGAAGTTTTTCATGATCTGATGGAACTGATGCATTGTTGAATGCGGTAATGATAGTATGAACAAATAATCATAAATTATTTGTCCCAAGGGGAAATTGACCTTTTACATAAGCTCAAGAAATATAGAACAATGATAACAAACACCTCCCCACAAACTGACTTCTGTTTTGGCTGGAGATAAAACAGCAGTCTCAGTGAGGCATTATAAAGGCGTATTGTTGTAATGCTAAAATTTACAGAGTGATTTGCTACATTTATTTGATTTTTTTTTTAATGCCTACATAGACATTGTTTTTACTGTAGTAGACATTCTTTCCCAGCACAATACGTCATCTTGACTTCCAAATCATTTTTTCTCTTTTATTGTCTATTGTTCTACTCCGGAAGACTGTGGGTGTTTTAATATATCCTCTTTAATAAAATCCCTGTGTGCGTCCAGGTGTCCGTGTGTGTGTATCTTCTGGTGAACTGCGCATGCGCGGGGCACGGTGTGATGTGCGATATTACTGTCAGAGAAAGTTAACTGGCGTTTTACGGAAATACAAACCAGTATTACTGTGAGAGGAAATTAAAGGTACACAATACAGTGACGCATATTACAGCCACATACAAGCCAGTATTACTGTCAGAGAAAATTAAAGGCATATTACCGACGCGCACGCCTGTATTACCGCCAGAGAAAATTAAAGGTATATTACGGACGTACAAGCCAGCGGACGTACAAGACAGTATTACTGTTACAGAAAATTAAAGACACACAATACATGGCGGCAGTCCACGAAGAATGGTCAGCTCAGCAAGTAAACATCAACAAAAGAAAGGCTGAAAGACAAAGAAAAATACGACCAACAAAAAGAATGAGGTCAAAGTCCCTTGCCATTTAATATAGACTGTTCCTACTAATGTTTATGCACTACTGTTCTAGCGCCCGTTATTGTAACGGGCTTAATGACTAGTATTTTAATAATATATGTCTCAGAACTCTCACAGGGAGTAGTGCCCTCTTATATTCTATGTCTTCAAAAATCCTGAATGGTATTAAGTGATTTTGGAGGTCACCAGTAAAAGTGGCCAGTTTTTAAAAAGCTATAAATACTTGGTCATGTCACCTTTACAGCAAAGGCTATTAAGTTTTGTCATGCCTTCCTTGTTTATTTAAAACTTCTATTCCATGGCATCCTTTCTTTGCTAGTAGGACGCTGGCTCATGTACCTTCTGGTCATTTAACCTTCTGCTGCTTTGGACGATGTGTAAAAATTATCAAGGGCCTTCTCCCAGTCTGCAGTGTTTTTGCTACATTTTTAGATAGCTGTTTGTCCAGGTGGCACATACTCTTCCACACTCTCACAACTGTGAGATTCAATTGCTTTTATAGCTAGAAACTGAATGCTCTTTTACTTTTGACATACAGTGTGTAATGCCCCATTTGATTGGTTCTGCTGTATTGGTTCCTTCTAATCCATGAGGACTTTTATATTTATAGTTAATATAGACAGATTATGTTTCTAGAGTTTAAGACTCACTTGTGCTAAGTATTTAAATGTTAATAGTTTAAATGAATTTTAAGCATTGTGAGAAATTGCTAATCAGAGAGTGTTTCATTCACTGCAAACTAAATTTATAGTAAATAAAACAAATTGACTTAATTGCAGGAGTTTCTGAGTGGTGGAGAGGTGCTAGAGAAGTTTATAAATGAACTGTTGAAATCTGCAGAAATCGAGGCCCTTCTTGAGCTGGTGAATTATAACAGCACAAAGACACCATAACACAACAGTGACTGAGCGACTGCCATCCCAGTGGAAAAACAGAAGATGAACCTGAGAGATGAGTCTTTTATTTGTGGTAAAACTTCTAGCAGTCAGTGCTGTGTGGGTGAGACTCATTAACCTTTCCTATCAAACATTTATAAATGAAAAATTATTTAAACATTTTCACAGTGCTAGGTTTTCTCTTGTTGAAAAAACTTACTACTGTCATTAGCCAGTGGAAACATGTAGTGTACTGTGTACACCTGAGTAAACCTGAACTTGAAATTGTGTCTCAACAGATTACAGAAATGATAATGTACATTTAAAAATTGTTAAAAACACATTCACTTGCATATGTTCTGTATGTATGTTGCACTTGGTATATGTAATATATATTTATTATGTTTATTCTTTTATTTGGACTGTGTCCTTTATATGTAGCTGATCCTTTCATCTGTTTTCTTAGCCTGATCAGTGGAAAATGTTTGCAGTGTATCCCGTCACACTGCAGTTTCCGAACATTGCTCCAGTGTATCTGCCACAACACTTGTGAAGGAGTGGATGTTTGTGGGATGAAAATATTTTTAAAGTGGTTGTGGAAAAATACTCCTATGATAAAAGTACAGGACTAGTGTGTGAATGGCACAAAACATTTACAAAATTTTCCACAGTGGTATTGTTAGACACAATGATAGCCATAGAGGTCTGCAGCAAAAATTCATGGTCCATAAATTTCATGAAATAGAGAACAATATATTTATAGTAGGGCTGGGAATCAATTTAAAAAAATTTATTGTGTAAGTGTATGTAATTAATCATGATTAATCGCATCTACCATTAAAAAATGTAATTATAAAATTAATACATAAATCATGAAGTACAGTAAATACAGAACGAATCACAAATTTAATGTAGAATCAACACAAAGGAATAAAAAAAAATTAATGCCATAGTTTAAACTTAAATAATGACCTTAAACATGAACTTTTAACAACAATACTACTTGAGCAAGTGCATTTTAGGAAGGTATTCAAATTCAGGTTACAAGTTGAAAAGAAGGCAATAAGAAAACGAGGTGATGTATTAATTGTCAAATTGGTATAGCATGTTAGACACAGATGTGTCAAAGTAAAAGTTTAAACAATCGAAACGACTGCTGACTTTGAATGCACTGCTGAAGACTGATTTAATTGAAAAACTACTCATCTCTTAAATGTACGTACATTAAAACTTGTGTTAAAACTCCATAAATACTATCCTCAGTTGTTCATCACCATCAACGACTTGATAATTATAATATAAACAAGTGTTTTTCAATAGATGAGCCATGGAAATAACAGCAACAGAAAAACGGTTGGAAAACACTGCTGTACCTAAACCTTTGCTCCTGGCACACTAAAAAAGATCTCTGCAGTTGGTATCTCGCTTAAAAACTGACACTGTGCATAACTTGGGTGGTTATGTTGTGTTTTTTGCATAAATTAGCGAAGATACTGTAAACTAGAATAATGGACAGAGATAATCATTACACTTCTCTGTTTCGTAGAATTTTATTATATTAGGGCAGTCAGCACTGTAAGTTACTTGGCAGACCGGCGAGTTAAACACAGAGGTACCAGGGACGCATTTTGGTTTTAGTGCCACTCAAAGATAACTTATTTAACGCTTATATCATATGGCATTGATTCAATCTTGTTACAAAGACATGAAATGAAGAAAAAAAAAAGTGTAATTTTTACCTTTGCAACTTCTCTCTAGAATTGCACCAGAACTGCCATAAACCCCCCACTCCCCTACACCATGTCAGTATGAATAAATCAAGAAAATGAACACCAGTGGTAGATACTGACACATGGCATATCGTTAAGACTTTAAATGAAAATTTTATTTCATAAAACTTTTAAAGGTAGTATATAAATACGATACTATATGTATATGTAATTCTTTAGGCACACACGTTATGTATTTGTATTATTGTTCCATAATGTTCAAAAAAAAAATCCTATGAAAATGCCCTCCTGTCCAAAGCACTGCCTGAGGTGTTTGCCTCGTTGTTGGTCCTGGATGTGACAACGTGTTAAACAGGCCACATTAATTGCAAAAAAAATAACATGCTAACATTCCCAGGCCTAATATATAGTAATTGGCAATCTTACTTGAATGAGAGGATATTCTAATCTTTTATTGCTACACCATAAATAGTGTAAGGGTGGAGTGGTGGCTCTGAGGCTAGGGATTTGCACTGGTAATCGGAAGGTTCAAATCCCGTAAAACGCCAAAAGTGTTTCTACTTCGTTGGGCCCTTGAGCAAGGCTCTTAGCCTGCAATTGCTCAGTCCTGGGTATGAAGTTAATCTGCATCCAGCCCTGCAAGTAGGCCCTCCAACCTGCAGAATTGGCACTCCAGCCAACATAAAAAACCTCACACTGTTCCATTCCATCTGCACTAGTGTGGTGCTGAGGTGTCACCTATTGCACGGCTGCACTCGGGTCCTAATCTGGGATACAGAGTTGGTTTGTAATGTGGTGGGTGCGGCAGTGTGCTGTATCAGCGCCTGCTCCTAACCTCTCTCTCTCTCTCTCTCATAAATAGTCTCCTGACTGGTAGCATCATGGTTTCCAATGAATTAAAAAGCATCACAAACAAAAAAAAAAAAACAAAGAATGTTATTTGCCACTCAGGGCACAAAACCTTTCAGAACGAACGGTGAGCCTCATGAACAGCTGCAGCCTCCAGAATGTCGACCGCTATTGTTTAACGCAGTTAGATTTGTTTAACGGAGTTAGATTTGCTTTTTAAACTTCATAAGGCACTTTTTTGTTTATGATAATATAAGAACTGAAAGATTGGGGGACTAACGGTTTTAATTAAGAACAGACTAAAACATAAAGTACAAATTTAAAAAGTGGAAAAATCATTAATAATTTTACTGGACCCACTAATGTTTCCAACATACAGCAAGAACAAAAATAACTTTTTTATGTATGTGCCTTTATTATTCATGAGCAGAACCCACCATTTCATTAAAAAATAAAATTTGTTTGCCATTAGAAGGCTCAAGTTAACAGGGCATCATTTGTCTATTGTCCGCTTTTGCATCTCCTGACAAGGTCCATTTCAAATGTGTGTTTTAATATAAAGAGGAACAATTTGCTAAAACACATTGCATGGAAGCAACTGGGTCACTGGTGGTTTGTCTACCCATGGATCAGTGGCCACAGTCATATGGCCAGCTTTGTTACAATTACAAATAAAATTTTGTATGCTGATGAGGACTTATATGTGTGTGGCGTGCATTTGAATGCAACAGATTATCATTTACTATTTAAAAAGGAGATGGAAACAGACAGGAAACCATGACACAAACACAAAACGGTGAAATATATTTTAACCAGTATAAAAAAGAGCAAAAATTATTCTTCCTTATAATATCTGTGAAGCACGCAAAATGCTTAACCATTTGTAAAGTCTACTGATGTTTAATTTTACTTTGTCAGCTTTGGGGAACACCAGCACTAAGGTCCACCATGAACTGAATGATGACTTTTGGTAACAAGCACAACACATTCATCACTTCTATCTTACTGCAGTGCTAACTACAGGCTCACCAGCCAGTACTGCATCCATGTCTGCTTTCCTTTGCAGAGATGTGCAGGATCCCTGGTGGTATTTCTAGTATCTGGACTGAACTCTTTCTTTGTTTTTATAAGATAATGAGGGGGATCTTTGAAGCTGGAAGAGCATGGTGTAGATGCTTCCTCAGACGGCCTTTGAGCTGTGGCTCTAGTTACCTTATGGAGTTTGGTGTCCTTATCTGACGATTCTCTAAATGTATTTCCTCCACCTCTCATTTTTCTGCATTATTGACAATGGGCTTGTTTTCTTTTTTATTAAATACCTAAATACATGTCTACAACAAACAAAACAATGCCTTGTAGTTGCAGCTCCCCACAACCCTGAATTCAGTTAAACAAATCTGAGAGTTAATCTCAATATGGATTGCTTAAGGTTGGATAGTAAAGACAGTTTATAATAACTTGGCTAGCTGAGTCTGTGTTTCTTATTATGTTTTATACATTACATGGAGACAGAAAATGGACGTTAAGGCTTGGAGACTTTGCCACACAGATCCTCTACATTTTTAGTATACAGTACAACCATAGTCTTAATGAATACTGTACTGTACTGCTAGTTTGACAAATGGGAGGAACAGTAGGCATAAATGGTAATCTCACTGGTTTAGAGGCAGTTCAAAAATACAAGAGGAATACAAGGACGGTGTAAATGCAAGCAAATATGTCCCTCTATTATATAAAAAAAATCCTGGGACAAGACGAGACTTTTTCAGAGAGATAATTTCAAATCCCGCAAGATGAGACTTTGTGCCAAGAGATTTAACCATGCCCAGGGCCGGAAATAAAAGACAAAAAGTAGAAGACAAAGTAGAACATTGTAAAGAGGTTCAAAAACTTTGGTGCAATAAACATGCAGAGCAGGTTAGAGATAATGAAAGTACTAAAATTCAAAAGTCTCAAAAAACTGATAGTAAAGACTGCATTAGTGCAATCAAATGGAAATTATCCATCCATCCATTGTCCAACCCGCTGAATCCGAACACAGGGTCACGGGGGTCTGCTGGAGCCAAACCAAGCCAACACAGGGCACAAGGCAGGAACCAATCCTGGGCAGAATGGAAATTATTACTTGGTGAAATAACAGAACAGCGAAAAGAGATTGAATATATAGACATAGGTGATATGACAGAAGTGTTCGGCTTTAAAGTTTAAGTCGGAGACATGTAGATTGTCTAATTCGTGTTGCCATCAGGGAAAAGTAGTGTTTTTTCCCAGTGAAGAGGCGTATCTGCGAGAAATAAAAGATTTGTTATTTGGTGAAAGTGAAATCCACAAACACTACAGGCAAAATATCTGAATCTAAAATCTGTTCGTGTTCGCATCATTCAATGCTCAAAACATAGATTTACATGATTCAGGACCATAAGCTATGAGAATCTGTGGTCCCGCAACAATTAAAGTTACTACAAGTTTAATTTCAAAGAAACCACAATTCGGTCAGGTTTATATTTATGATCACGGAGAAGTGATGCAACAGAGTCGAAAGAGTTAAGCGATCTGACGTATTAGAAATTCTACAGCCAATAATGGATGCAAATCCATACATCCAAAAGTATCGCACTTTACACGAAATGTATCTGGAAAACATGGACAAAGAGGTTTTCTTGGATTTCTATATGAATCTGAAATATCAAGGTCACATTTATAATAAACCAACATGTGACGAATTGTTAGTGATAACAGTTTCGAAAGACAGAGATATCAAAGACAGAGTTGATATTCATGTTTATCCAAAACCACAACACAGTTTGTTGCAAGCGGCAGATCCGGGAAATGACTAGTGCGTAGGGCCTGCACAGGGGTTGGCATGCAAAGCAAGTCTTTAAAAACATTATAATGAATAGGTGCTTTTGTCGCCAAGAACTAAAAAACTGAAGTGTCTCCGTCTCAAAGTTAAACAAACGTTAATTTGCCAGTCTTTCTTATGACAGAATTTGTGACCAAATAGTGTAAAATAAAGTGAAAGTGGGGAACCAGCTGCTGCCTGTCAACATCTACATGCTCAGTTAACAGTCCAAGAGGAGCAGAATCGTGCTGAGAAATGATGGCAAGTTTACTGCTGTAAAAAGTCCTCTGTGGTCCAACTGCAGCAGCCTTTATTTTAAACTGAGCAAATGCTGTGCCTGTCACAGACAATGTAACAATCGATGGAATGAATCACTTTACTAAATGTTGCAGATCCAGGCCGTCTGTCTAGCATTGTTTGCAGCAGTTCATTCACACAGTTAAACAGGCTCCAGTGCGTCAACAGGTTGGAATTATGAACACCAGTAAGATAAATAAATAAAAGCTATGGAGCAAATAGTGAGCCAAGCAAGACTCTCTAGAACAAAAGTCCTGTCCTTGTTACTTCACAGTCAATGTAAGGTTTAATGGTGCTTAGCCAAAGTCAATACAGGATTCGAGTGTAGAGAGCCCCCTAAAGGTCTCCTGTCAGATACTGTGCCACGTGCAGCATATTGTTAATAGCAGACAAGTCAGACACAAGAAAGGCACAGTGCAGTTCATGAGGACGTCAAATTACACATCGTAGGCTTGCCTGGCACTACAGAGACAGCAGTAACAAGGCTTGAAACAACTGCCTAGCATCTGAAAAAACACCGGCTCAGATCACATATGTAAAAGTAAAAGTGTTGCACACTGTTGCCTCGACTCCTGATGCCACATTCTACAGCTTCCTACGGGCTGAGATTAGCTCATGAAAACTCACGGCACTTGCACCTCTACTGAGGCTTTGGCCGATGTATGAGTGCACTGAAGCATTTCCACTGGCACTGCGGTTTATGCAGAGGGAAATAGAAAAAAACTATAAGGGGGCCATCGAGTGATCTTATGGTGGATGATGTGCTGGTGTGGAAACAACAGAATGCAAGTTCTCCACAGTCCAGGTGCTGAAAACTTGATGCTGAACCCTAAGAAAAACTGATGTAGAATAAATGAGGCAGTCTGCATTGGACTCCAAGTACAGTACCAATAAAACGTATTCACCCCCTTGGAAGTTTTCACATTTCATTGTTATACAACGCTGAACTCAATCATCAGTACTGTCTTTGATAAAGATTACAGCACAACTCAGTGCTACATTCTGCAAGGTGAAGATCCACGTTTGTGGCAGAGAGGCAACACAAGCAGATTCCTGAAACTGAGTGAGCCATTTGGCACAGAGTTATGTCTTTTTACCCACAATCTCCATGCCCTCTGAAAGGGTGTTTTCCACTGATGGCATAACTGTCAACAGACCTTTCCTACACTCAGTTGAGCTCAATTGTTTTACTGTGCATTCAATATTTGTATTTCTACATATTACTTTTAATAAGCAAATAAACACATCCACCAAATTAAATTGTGCTGGGGAAATTATTTTTCAATTTAAAAGGCATTGATATCGGCTAGTCTTTTTGAAATTAACAGAATATCTCTTGTGGATGCTTCTATATCAAAATTGGTAGACAATTAGACAGGGCAAGCAGGAACTACATGTTCAGGAGATGTTAATTTATTGCAGTGATGTCAATGCTTGCTTCTTCATCACAACTCGGCACAGCATGGGCTACATGATCACAAACCTTCTTTCACTGCACTAAATGATGTTCTCAGAGCTTACCAGTCTTACAATACTGCGATGTGGTAAGGATTGTCTCCTTGCCTCTCAAAATGAACTCACAATGGAAGGTTTACAAGAAGAGTGTTACTCCTTACTACTCCTAGATATGCCCAAAATGAAAAACAAGTGCAGGCACGCATGCATTTTTCTAAACGGTCTCACTGATTCATTTCTTAGATCATCAGTCACTGATCTTCATTCTTAAGAAAACTGTTACTCAGAAGAGGAGTCTGGACTGAGATTTAATACCTCACAGAGGTGGCATCACCACACACCATTCATCAGCAGACCCAAGTGGTCAAGAAGGAGCGTAGCACCTCATATGTGTCTCCATGTATATGGGTGCTGACCCATTGACTACACTGTAGTCATGCACCATGGATTTGAACTTAATATGTGCTGCTACAGGAAGCCAAGGTAGTGATCTGAAGAAAAGAGTGACACATGCCCACCTCGGCTGAGTAAACATCAGATGTGCTGCTGCATTTTGAATTATCTGCAGTGGTTTGGTGAAACATGCCAGTCCTGCCAACAAAGAGTTGCAGAGGTCCAGACATGACAAGACCAAAGCCTGGACCAGGTCTGATCTTGTGGATATTATACAGAATGAATCTGCAAGACCGAGACCACAGCAACTTGGTCTCTGAAGGACAGCTGGCCATCAATCACCACCCCAAGGTTGTGCACCAAGTTGGTGGGGTCTCTTGTGTACCAAGAGATGGGGCGCTGAATAGACTGACAAACTGGGATAAAAAGTTCTGTCTGGAAAGTTGAGCTGGAGACGGTGTTACTTCATCCAGGTTGACATGCAGAGATTCTGGCTGATACCAGAATATAAACGAACGGGTACAGCAATAACTGAGTTCTCGTTAAGGAACTGGGTTGGAACAAAAACCTGCACATACTGCGGCTCACCAGGACCGACATTGCCCACCCCTGTGCTAGACTCAGTGTTGAAGCAATTTGACGATTGGCCGCATCAACAAAAAGATACAACTGTGGTCTCTTTTCTGAAAACGAACACGTCAACAAACTGTTCAGCACCAACTCCTATCCCCATGCCCTACAAAGTGGCAACATTTCTCGGCCCAAAGCTTCCATTTCTATGATTTATGTAAAAGAATCGCAAAAGTGCAGGAACAAGAAGAGATCTGTAATAACTGCACTTTAATGGAATTACGCTAAATCAAAGCGAGCAGTGAAGTTCAGAGCCAGCGAGCAGGCTGGGAGATGCCTGTACGTTCACAGTGCTGCTTCGCTTGGTTACAGTGTGCCTTTATTGATAAGCAAGAAGTACTGTGAGCTGTTAAAAAAAAACTTTAATTTTAGACATCTCCAATACTTTTTGAAAATGGGGAGTGTTTTTGTTAACAGTATTACGCCGACTAGAAAGGCGTACGGTTTAAGCTTAAACTTGTATGTGCGACTTGTACGAAGGCAGCACCTTCCTTCCGTGTTCACATTTTTGTGGAATGAATAGCAATTATTAACATAGATCGTACATTATCTTAATATAGAATACTAAGCGGTTGCCTGCTTAGAATGCTTCTTTGTTCGTTTTTGTGAAAAAGACGTGCAGACTTCTGCTCAGAAATTTATTTAATACGGACGAAGCAAAATCGTCGCCAAAAAAAAAAGTGAAAATGACAAGTGAAACAAATAGGGGAAAGCTTAACCCATCTCCCTGTACACGATCATGTTAAACCATTTTAATTCCAGCAATGTGTTGCTGTGGGCGGGAGCGGCACAAAACCGTTGAGGTGCGGGTGGGAATGGGACAAATGAGGACAGGTGTATGGGGGAGCCGGCGCGCGCGGGTGTAAACAAATCAGTCCTGCGCAGATCTGTAAACCCCACCCCCTTCCTAGCGTTCCACGCGCCTTTTGATCTTCATGACAAGGTATTTTTCTTGAATTTGATAAAACCCTGCACCCGTGCTGGGGAGGTGGTAATTGATGACGTACCTCTACCTTTAAATGCTTATTTTTCAGACGTGATTCTCGGCCTCCAAAGGGTTAGATCCATCAACAGCAACTTAGTTGTTAACATATACATTTTTAAAACTGCATGTTTCTCTCTCTACAATACATCTACTTTGTTGTACAGTACATCTCAAGTAGCCTTCCTCTATCCCCATCTAGTGGCATAACTGCAGAACACATCATGTCCTTCTCCCTATTTAAGGATAGTACTGTAATTACGGTATTGTGGGTTACACATCACAACATTGTAAATTAATATTGAATTATAATGGATTGAGTGTGTTTACACTATACAGTCCTTTGGCCAACGAGGTTCTCGTCTCACATGGACTAGAGGAATGTGAAGAACCTCAGGTGAACAGTAGGTGCTGATGAAGACTGGAGTGGTAAGTCCACTGGAACATTATTTGAACCATCCTTTGCCACACGTTCATTTGATTTGAAAAAGTGGAGAGAATACCATACTTGGTAGGAGGTAAGTGCATGGACAGGTTTCTCTTTGAATTTCCACAGGTTGTGAAAATTCTGGGAGTTCTTTTGTATCATTATTGGATTCCTAATATGCACCTTGTTCCTTTTTCGGAAGTGAGGAGTTGAGCTCCACGTCCAGCATCACCGAACCTTTTCATTTTCCTTTAAAAGGAGGAAACTCTGGAGCAGCATCATCATCCTTGCAGCACAGAGAAGGAAGAGAAAGGGTATTGATTCAGGTTTACATGTTTCTTCCATAAAACTAAAAAGGGAAAACCACTAACAGCAGATGGTGTTGCATACATCTGAAGAAATTCTGAATTAGCAGGTTTCCAGGGTTTTGCTGCTTAAAAGCAGCCTTTGAGAACACAATGAAATCTTTCAATGGCCCTGCCTGCAGTTGGATCGTACATTACAGCACATATGTGTTGTAGTACCGTTGCTTTCAGAAATGCTGCAAAGTCCACAGATGTGAACTAACAGATGGGCATTGTCTGACAAAGGGTACACGGATTTCCAGATCTGCTGAAGACTAAGGTAAGGAAATCTATGACTTGTGGAGAAGAGACAGAAGCAGTGAAGGCAACTTCTTTTCCCTTGCTATGATATTCAGTCAGGGTTAGTACCCATGACAATTCCAGAGAGCTTTTTCAAATGGACCAATTACAACTTTAGCTAGCTTTTCACCAGGTTCAGATGTAAATGGCATAGGTTGTATGGGTGCAGCAAAAAGACTGGCTGTCCTGTCAGATGATTACACAGGTGACAGTTCTTAACTTCAGCTGCAACCAAGTCATCAAACGTGGCCACCAATATACAGTTAGGTCCATAAATATTTGGACAGAGACAACTTTTTTCTAATTTTGGTCCTGTACATTACCACAATGAATTTTAAATGAAACAACTCAGATGCAGTTGAAGTGCAGACTTTCAGCTTTAATTCAGTGGGGTGAACAAAACGATTGCATAAAAATGTGAGACAACTAAAGCATTTTTTTAACACAATCCCTTCATTTCAGGGGCTCAAAAGTAATTGGACAATTGACTCAAAGGCTATTTCATGGGCAGGTGTCGGCAAGTCCGTCTTTATGTCATTATCAATTAAGCAGATAAAAGGCCTGGAGTTGATTTGAGGTGTGGTGCTTGCATGTGGAAGATTTTGCTGTGAACAGAAAACATGCGGTCAAAGGAGCTCTCCATGCATGTGAAAGAAGCCATCCTTAAGCTGCGAAAACAGAAAAAAACCATCCGAGAAATTGCTACAATATTACGAGTGGCAAAATCTACAGTTTGGTACATCCTGAGAAAGAAAGCGAGCACTGGTGAACTCAGCAACGCAAAAAGACCTGGACGTCCACGGAGGACAACAGTGGTGGATGATCGCAGAATCATTTCCATGGTGAAGAGAAACTCCTTCACAACAGTCAACCAAGTGAACAACACTCTCCAGGGGGTAGACGTATCGATATCCAAGTCTACCATAAAGAGAAGACTGCATGAAAGTAAATACAGAGGGTGCACTGCAAGGTGCAAGCCACTCATAAGCCTCAAGAATAGAAAGGCTAGATTGGACTTTGCTAAAGAACATCTAAAAAAGCCAGCACAGTTCTGGAAAACCATTCTTTGGACAGATGAAACCAAGATCAACCTCTACCAGAATGATGGCAAGAAAAAAGTATGGAGAAGGCGTGGAACAGCTCATTATCCAAAGCATACCACATCATCTGTAAAACACAGTGGAGGCAGTGTGATGGCGTGCATGGCTGCCAGTGGCACTGGGACACTAGTGTTTATTGATGATGTGACACAGGACAGAAGCAGCCGAATGAATTCTGAGGTGTTCAGAGACATACTGTCTGCTCAAATCCAGCTAAATGCAGTCAAATTGATTGGGTGGCGTTTCATGATACAGATGGACAATGACCCAAAACATTCAGCCAAAGCAACGCAGGAGTTTATTAAAGCAGAGAAGTGGAAAATTCTTGAATGGCCAAGTCAGTCACCTGATCGTAACCCAATTGAGCATGCATTTCACTTGGTGAAGACTAAACTTCAGACAGAAAGGCCCACAAACAAACCGCAACTGAAAGCCGCTGCAGTAAAGGCCTGGCAGAGCATTAAAAAGGAGGAAACCCAGCATCTGGTGATGTCCACGAGTTCAAGACTTCAGGCTGTCATTGTCAGCAAAGGGTTTTCAACCAAGCATTAGAAATGAACATTTTATTTCCAGTTATTTAATTTGTCCAATTACTTTTGAGCCCCTGAAATGAAGGGATTGTGTTAAAAAAATGCTTTAGTTGCCTCACATTTTTATGCAATCGTTTTGTTCACCCCACTGAATTAAAGCTGAAAGTCTGCACTTCAACTGCATCTGAGTTGTTTCATTTAAAATTCATTGTGGTAATGTACAGAACCAAAATTAGAAAAAAGTTGTCTCTGTCCAAATATTTATGGACCTAACTGTAGCTGAGTGGTGGCTCTGAGGCTAAAGATCTGAACTGGCAATCGGAAGGTTGAAGGTTCGAATCCTGTAAATGCCAAAAGGGACTCTGCTCTGTTGGGCCCTTCAGCAAGGTCCTTAACCTGCTATTGCTGAGCGCTTTGAGTAGTGAGAAAAGCGCTATATAAATGCAAATAATAATTAGCTTCCAAGGATGGGTTTTATTTTGCACAATGCTTTGGTGACGTTCATGAGAGAGTGTACCCAAGTTGTTGCACTGGGAGACAAGAGCAGATTAGACTTGCATCATGGAACACACATTTATTTTATATACTGAATTCATCTGGCAGTTGGAAATATGGGCATATAACAATCTCAAATGCATTTTGAACATGGCCATCCCTGAGTAATATTACTTTGCAGGGTACACAGTGCACTGAAAGATACAGAAGCAGAGGCAAACTCACCTGATGACAGGGCAGTTACGGAAGGAGACAAAATCACCACAACTCAGGTTTATTGTCAGAAACATCCTTAGCAACAATGGGGAGTCAGCAATGTGACTCTGTGACCCAGGACGATGAGTCACAGTATAGTTCAAACACATCAGTAAGAATCCAGGATATGAAAGGAACTGTGTGTTCTACATGGAGAAAGGACTGCTCTGAGCCACTGATCAGATGTGTCAGCAGAAACCACAGACACATTGGAGGCAGACACTTTGGGCTACACCAATGATAGCAAAATTTATGATAAATTTATTATAAGGGGAAAAGCTAAGGAACAAATGCGACTGGAAACGTTAGTTGAAGTTGGAGCATGCAGAAGAGCAATGTGATGCTCCTGACCAGGCTGTATCGCTTGATGACCTAGAAAATTCAGACTCCATTATAACAGCATTTTGATTGTTTCAGCTGTAATCTTGCAATTTTTATGTGTTTAACAACTGCTTAAAGTGTACGATCATGGTCAGCTTGTATTTATCACCACACAGTTAGATCATCCAAGTAGTTAATAACATCTGGCGACCCCTGTAGGACTGTGTTGCATTTCAGCCTGTTTATTTTTTCCTGGTTTTTATTTATTTGTTGTTTTATTGCCTTCTTTGTTGTTTTTGAAATATTCTTTAACCATTTTTCAGTTATTTCTATGGTATTTGTTTATGATTTAACAACATGTACTGTCTCTTTAAATGTCCTGACATTTCATGTGCTGATGTCATTGCTGTTATCTTGGGAGTTCTTTGTGAGTTTTACCTTTACAATACACATTTGGCACATTGTATTAATATTAATCCCCGAGAGGAAATTGTCATTTCGCGTGACCTTTAGCAGTCAGAGCACAGGGTCAGCCATTATACAGAATCCCTGGAGCAATTTTCTAGTTAAGGGCCTTTTTTAAGGGCCCAACAGAGTAGGAACCCTTCTGGCAGTAACAGGATTTGAACCGCCAACCTTCCAGCACTGGTCCTTAAATGAGCTGCATCATTTTTTGCCACCTTAATTCTCACAATCTTTTGTTAAGCCGCAGTTGACTGTGTTGTTTAATGTTCCATGTCAAATTAGACCTCCTTAATTTTTACTGTTTTGTGAAAAGATGCCTTTGTTAAACTCCAGCCGAGTTTCGCTGTGGGTACTTGGGTCAAATAAACAATGTTATCAAACACACAGTAGTGGACAGTACGTACAGTGACATAAAAAAAATCGGTTCACTTTTTTTCATTGTACATTTTTACAAATAAACATGTAACTGGCAGTGATCTAATCTTCATCAGGTATTATACTGGTAAGTTACTTGCCTCAATGTATGTCATAATATACAGAAAGCAAATCTAAAAAAATGAAGTCCAGCTTCAACTTTTATGTTAATTAAGAAGCTAAATAATGTCAAATGCTGCTGATCAAGTGGTCTTGTTGAATACTGCCACCACAGAACCTTCTTTCACAACCTTTGAAACTTTTCAGATTATAATCACACTTTACACAGACATGTCTGCAATGATGTTTGAGAAGTGAATTTAGCTGCTTATCAGTGTAGTCAGGAATTGTAAGCATCTTTCTCTAATAAGGATTATTTACCGAGAACAACAGATGTGTCCCAGCATATTCACTGAAATGTTAACCATTATAGTGCTCTGAGATATACTGTAAAGCCTCTAAAAGCATGCCCAGTGCCTATTAATTAACACAGTCATGTGCCAAGTTTGCCAATGAATTTGACAAGTACAGTCACATTGGGCTAGGCAAAAGTCAACTTCAGTTTAACAACGGGGGTCTCTCCTTTTTTTTTAAAATTGTAAACATTAGGGTGGCCCATTAAACATCACAGTAAACCCTAATCATTAGATATGGGAGTGTGCCAACTCTGCCAGTAAATTCAACCCAAGCACCCACGCTGGGCAAAACTCAGCTGCAATATAACAAAGAAGTCTTTTTTTTAAACTGTGAAAATTAGGGTGGCCCAAAATGATTTACCTCTTTACAGTGCTCATTATAATATCACAGTAATCCAGTATATTTGCTATAGGAGTGTGCCAACTTTGCCCGTCAATCTGACCCCAGGTACCCATGTTGGGCTGAGCAAAACACAACTGTAATTTAATAAAACGTCTGTCTTTTCTCAAAACTTTGAAAATAAAGGTGTCTCAATGTCCAATACCAAAGAAGCCAGCCTTCTTTCAAAACTATGAAAATGAGGATGGTTCTCTTACAGTGCCCATTAAACATCATGGTAACTCCTATTCATTGGTTATGGCCGTTCCAACTTGCCAGTCAATTTGACCCATGTACCCCAGTTGGGCCAGGCAAAACTCACATCTCAATAGCAATTTAACGGTGGTGCAGTGGTAGCGCTGCTGCCTTACAGTTAGGAGACCTGGGTTCGCTTCCCGGGTCCTCTCTGCGTGGAGTTTGCATCTTCTCCCCGTGTCTGCGTGGGTTTCCTCCGGGTGCTCCGGTTTCCTCTCACAGTCCAAAGACATGCAGGTTAGGTGGATTGGCGATTCTAAATTGGCCCTAGTGTGTGCTTGGTGTGTGGGTGTGTTTGTGTGTGTCCTGCGGTGGGTTGGCACCCTGCCCGGGATTGGTTCCTGCCTTGTGCCCTGTGTTGGCTGGGATTGGCTCCAGCAGACCCCCGTGACCCTGTGTTCATATTCAGCAGGTTGGAAAATGGATGGATGGACTTGATTTCACACTTTACATTGCCCACTGAACATTATAGTCCCGTTTGCTGCTATTAATAAAGTATCTATCTATCTATCTATCTATCTATCTATCTATCTATCTATCTATCTATCTATCTATCTATCTATCTATTTCTGCACAAATATACATTTATTATTTCTCTATCTATTGATTGTATTATTTGCCCTGTGAGTATGTATGTTTGTTTTTATATTTCTACTGCTGTATGACTCTAAATCTCCCTTGGGTTTAATAAAGTTTATTTCATTTAATCTAATCTAATTAAATATAGGGCCATGCCAACTTTGCAAGTCAATTTGACTCATGTATATGTGTTAGGCTGCAATGTAACAAAGGAGTGGGTCATTTTTTAAGATGTGAAAATTACAGTGGCTCAATATGATTTCTGCCTTTAAAATACTCAGTAAACATCATAGTCACAATTATCAGATAAGGGAGCATGCCAACTTTGCCAGTCAATTTGACCCAGGTACCTGTGTTGGGCAATTAAAACTCAACTGCAATTTAACAAAGTCATCTCTCTTGTCACAAAACTGTGAAAATTAAAGTGATCCAGCATACTGTAATTCATTTGTACCCATGCAGGTCCAAAATGTAGTATAATTATTTAAAAAAAAGATCAATTTTAATTATGCAAATTAATATATACTTTGAAGAATATTTTGTTTTGTTGTTTGACAGAACTTAGGTTGAACTATATTTGTTCCCATGGGGAAATTTCACTTTTTACAGAAGGTCAATAATAAACACATAAAATGAGTGTATTATGACACACAACAAATATAAACTAGAATGAAGACAGATAGATAGATACTTTATTAATCCCAATGGGAAATTCACAAATAATTGTGAATTATTTAATTAAATACCCCTCCTTTAACCGCCACCTTATCGTGGTGGAGGGGTTTGCGTGTCCCAATGATCCTAGGAGCTCTGTTGTCCGGGGCTTTATGCCCCTGGTAGGGCCACCCAAGGCAAACTGGTCCTAGGTGAGGGATGAGACAAAGAGCGGTTCAAACCTTCTATGATGAATGAAAACTTTGGACGCCGTTTTCCCTTGCCTGGACGCGGGTCACCGGGGCCCCACTCTGGAGCCAGGCCTGGAGGTGGGGCTCGATGGCGAGCGCCTGGTGGCCGGGCCTGCACCCATGGGGCTCGGCCGGGCGCAGCCCGAAGAGGCAACGTGGGTCCCCCTTCCCATGGGCTCACCACCTATGGGAGGGGCCAAGGAGGTCGGGTGCAGTGTGAGTTGGGTGGTGGCCGAAGGCGGGGACCTTGGCGGTCCGATCCTCGGCTACAGAAGCTGGCTCTTGGGACGTGGAATGTCACCTCTCTGAAGGGGAAGGAGCCTGAGCTAGTGCGCGAAGTTGAGAGGTTCCGGCTAGATATAGTCGGACTCACCTCGACGCACAGCTTGGACTCTGGAACCAATCTCCTTGAGAGGGGCTGGACTCTGTACCACTCTGGAGTTGCCCCCGGTGAGAGGCGCCGAGCGGGTTTGGGTATACTTATTGCCCCCCGACTTGGAGCCTGTACATTGGGGTTTACCCCGGTGGACGAGAGGGTAGCCTCTCTTCGCCTTCGGGTGGGGGGACGGGTCCTAACTGTTGTTTGTGCGTATGCACCGAACAGCAGTTCGGAGTACCCACCCTTTTTGGAGTCCCTGGAGGGGGTGCTAGAGGGCATACCTCCTGGGGACTCCCTCGTTCTGCTGGGAGACTTCAATGCTCACATGGGCAATGACAGTGAGACCTGGAAGGGCGTGATTGGGAGGAATGGCCCCCCCGATCTGAACCCGAGCGGTGTTTTGTTATTGGACTTCTGTGCTCGTCACGGATTGTCCATAACGAACACCATGTTCAAGCATAGGGGTGTTCATATGTGCACTTGGCACCAGGACACCCTAGGCCTCAGTTTGATGATCGACTTTGTGGTCGTGTCGTCGGACTTGCGGCCACATGTCTTGGACACTCGGGTGAAGAGAGGGGCGGAGCTGTCAACTGATCACCACCTGGTGGTGAGTTGGCTTCGATGGTGGGGGAGGATGCCGGTCAGGCGTGGTAGGCCCAAACGTGTTGTGAGGGTCTGCTGGGAACGTCTGGCAGAGCCCCCTGTCAGAAGTAGCTTCAACTCCCACCTCCGGCAGAACTTCGACCATGTCCCGAGGGAGGTGGGGGACATTGAGTCCGAATGGGCCATGTTCCGTGCCTCTATTGTTGAGGCGGCTGACCGGAGCTGTGGCCGTAAGGTGGTCGGTGCCTGTCGTGGCGGCAATCCCCGAACCCGATGGTGGACACCGGTGGTGAAGGATGCCATCAAGCTGAAGAAGGAGTCCTACAGGACCTTTTTGTCCTGTGGGACCCTGGAGGCAGCTGATAGGTACTGGCAGGCCAAGCGGAATGCGGCTTTGGTGGTTGCTGAGGCAAAAACTCGGGCGTGGGAGGAGTTTGGGGAGGCCATGGAGAACGACTTTCGGACGGCTTCGAGGAGATTCTGGTCCACCATCCGGCGTCTCAGGAAGGGGAAGCAGTGCAGTGTCAACACTGTATATGGTGGGGATGGTGCGCTGCTGACCTCGACTCGGGACGTTGTGGGTCGGTGGGGGGAGTACTTCGAAGACCTCCTCAATCCCATTAACATGCCTTCCAATGAGGAAGCAGAGCCTGGAGACTCAGAGGTGGGCTCCCCCATCTCTGGGACTGAGGTCACTGAGGTGGTCAAAAAACTCCTTGGTGGCAGGGCCCCGGGGGTGGATGAGATACGCCCGGAGTTCCTCAAGGCTCTGGATGTTGTAGGACTGTCTTGGTTGACACGCCTCTGCAACATCGCATGGACATCAGGGACAGTGCCTCTGGATTGGCAGACCGGGGTGGTGATCCCCCTCTTTAAGAAGGGGGATCGGAGGGTGTGTTCCAACTACAGAGGGATCACACTCCTCAGCCTCCCTGGAAAAGTCTATTCAGGGGTCCTGGAGAGGAGGGTCCGTCGGATAGTCGAGCCTTGGATTCAGGAGGAACAGTGTGGTTTTCGTCCTGGTCGCGGAACAGTGGACCAGCTCTATACCCTTAGCAGGGTCCTGGAGGGTGCATGGGAGTTTGCCCAACCAGTCTACATGTGTTTTGTGGACTTGGAAAAGGCATTCGACCGTGTCCCTCGGGGAATCCTGTGGGGGGTACTCCGAGAGTATGGGGTACAGGCCCCCCTGATAAGGGCTGTTCGGTCCCTGTACGATCGGTGTCAGAGCTTGGTCCGCATTGCCGGCAGTAAGTCGAACCCATTTCCAGTGAGAGTTGGACTCCGCCAGGGTTGCCCTTTGTCACCGATTCTGTTCATAACTTTTATGGACAGAATTTCTAGGCGCAGCCAGGGCGTTGAGGGGGTCCGGTTTGGAGGGCTCAGGATTGGGTCACTGCTTTTTGCAGATGATGTTGTCCTGTTTGCTTCATCAGGCCGTGATCTTCAGCTCTCTCTGGATCGGTTCGCAGCCGAGTGTGAAGCGGCTGGGATGAGAATCAGCACCTCCAAATCCGAGACCATGGTCCTCAGCCGGAAAAGGGTGGAGTGCCCTCTCAGAGTTGGTAGCGAGATCCTGCCTCAAGTGGAGGAGTTCAAGTATCTCGGGATCTTGTTCACAAGTGAGGGAAGAATGGAGCGTGAGATCGACAGGCGGATCGGTGCGGCATCCGCAGTAATGCGGGCGCTGCATCGGTCTGTCGTGGTGAAAAAGGAGCTGAGCCGCAAGGCGAAGCTCTCAATTTACCAGTCGATCTATGTTCCTACCCTCACCCATGGTCATGAACTATGGGTAGTGACCGAAAGAACGAGATCGCGAATACAAGCGGCTGAAATGAGTTTCCTCCGCAGGGTGTCTGGGCTTTCCCTTAAAGATAGGGTGAGAAGCTCAGTCATCCGGGAGGGGCTCAGAGTAGAGCCGCTGCTCCTCCGCATCGAGAGGAGTCAGATGAGGTGGCTCGGGCATCTGATCAGGATGCCTCCTGGACGCCTCCCTGGTGAGGTGTTCCGGGCACGTCCAACCGGGAGGAGGCCCCAGGGAAGACCCAGGACACGTTGGAGGGACTATGTCTCTCGACTGGCCTGGGAACGCCTTGGGATTCTCCCGGAAGAGCTAGAAGAAGTGGCCGGGGAGAGGGAAGTCTGGGCATCTCTGCTCAAGCTGCTGCCCCCGCGACCCGACCTCGGATAAGCGGGAGACAATGGATGGATGAATGGATGGATGGATATTTAATTAAATAAATTGAATAAAATGGAAGAAAATTCAAAAGAAAAACTTTTGACTTGAGAGTCATCATTGTTCATAATATCATTCGATCTTGTTTAATTCTCTCTTTCACCAGTACCTCTGGGGGTCCCATAACTGAGCCTGACTGGGCCTCTCCTGTACTGATGTTACCAACACAGCATATAAAATCACCCTGGCCATCACAAAGTTGTAGAAGATGTACAGTTGTGCTTCAAAGTTTGTGAACTCTTTAGAATTTTCTATATTTCTGCATAAATATGACCTAAAACATAATCAGATTTTATGTAATATTCGATCATTTTCCTCCATAAATAAATGACCAAGTATAATATTTTGTCTCATTTGTTTAACTGGTTTCTCTTTATCTACTTTTAGGACTTGAGTGAAAATCTGATGATGTTTTAGGTCATATTTATGCAGAAATATTCTAAAGGGTTCACAAACTTTCAAGCACAACTGTATTTGTTAAAAGAACTGACTCTTAAGGATAAAAATGTCTGCTCTGCCCTTTCTTATATAGATCCTGTTGTGAGACTGGTCAAGCCTGTTACTGATTGTGGACCCCAAGTAACTTCAGTGTACCACCTCTACAACCACTCCCTTAGTGGTCCTTGGGTGTGACGATAGCCACTAACCAGTTCTTCAGCTTTGCTGATGTTAAGTTGCAAACAATTCTTTCTGCACCAAGAAACAAAGTTCTCCACCAGACCCCTATACTGTCTCACCCCCCAGTTTATTTCTGTGACAAGACCTGGTGCTGTATTTATACTCAGTGTGTACAGAGTAAAGGAGATGGGACTGTTCCTTGATGTGCTTCAGTGTTGCTTACATATATATCTGAGTGGCAGCCCTTGCGTTTCACAAACGTCAGTCTGCCCGACAGATGGTCCATTATCCAGGTAAACGTAGGATCTACTTGCATATGTATGGGCTTTCCCCTTAACAGTAATGGTTGGATGGTTGTGAAGGTGCTGGAGAAATAAAAAACAGAATCATCAGAGTGCTGCCAGCTTTGTCCAGGTGTAAGTAATGGTAGAATAAGTGTTTTGCATAAAACGTGCAAATAAATAGCTGGCTGCAAGCAAATAATTGTCTGACCTCTTAATGAAAATGAACCCAGAACTATAATGATAATTTCTATGTAGCATAAAAGGCACATAATATTAAAACAAGCTTACCAGTATAGCAAAACGAACATTTCTGTGTACAGAGACTGAGTACTAAACGTTTGCATTTGAATGTATTCAAATACTGGCTATAAAGCACAAAACCGAGTCAAATACAAATAACCTTTCGCGCAATTACATGGCACATGTGACAGTGAAAGTCTTACGTCTTCTGCTTTTTCTTTGTCTTCCTCCTTAATCTTTTGGCAGACCCACTTATGGGGCGTTACTGCCGCCAACTGGACTGGAGTGCGGTGCAGCGTATGACACTGAGCGTCTCAGTCTCAACCAATCTATACAGAGTTGACCCATTTTGATTAGCAGTGAACTCAGCCAATGAGCGCAGGAGGTCTATGATGTCTCGTGAGACTTGTGTTTACAGCGTCTGAGTTCTCATTGTCAGTCCTACTAGGCACTCAAATATCAAAGAAGCTTGTCGCTGAGCTGGAGGAGTCTTTAGTTAAATACGTGAATTGTAATGACCGATTTGTTATATTACAATTCTAAAACAGATTGATGTCTCGAGGAAGCTCGAGTTGAAGAACATATTCATGCACTGTGTGGCGGCATCATTTTTATACATCTTTCAGGCTAAACTGGCTCTTGAGCGCCTCTAATTTGCTTAACCTTATCCATCCTGAAAACGGTTCGCAACAAAACCTTAGAGGATCTTTGCCGTCTGACTTTTGACAACAATGGCCTCGGTGTCCAGGTATTTCTCCGGACCGGAAAAGTTGGATGATGTAAGTCACGCTCGCTGCCTCCTGAAAGAGCTGAAGGCTTTTTATGATGCCGGTCTCTTAGTAGACGTCACCATTGAAGTAGACTCGCCAGAGCTCTGCCCGCTTTCCGATGCCGCTAAGACTTCAGACGCAGAGCAGTCTGGAACGGGTAAGCTGTTTACCTGCAACCGGAACGTTTTGGCTGCCGCCAGCCCTTACTTTAAAAGTATGTTCACGGGGGGCCTTTACGAGAGCAAGCAAGCCAAAGTGAAGATTCATGACGTGGACGCCGAATCAATGGCCCTCATCATCGATTATTGTTACACCGGTAAAGTGACCATTAGCGAAGGCAATGTCCAAAGGTTGTATGCCGCGGCGAACATGCTACAGCTGGAATATATCCGCCAAGCCTGTTCCAACTTCATGACCAGGAGGCTGGACCTGACCAACTGCGCTGGCATCCTGAAGTTTGCGGATGCTTTTGACAATCAAGAGCTGAAAGATAAAGCAAAAGCCTTTATTGCGAGAAATTTTCATCACTTCTGCAGAAAGGGCAAGGAGTTGTGTGAACTCAACATCAATCAGATAAAAGAGATTCTTCAGATGGACACACTGGATGTGGACAGTGAGAATAAGGTGTGTGCTATTGCCATCCAGTGGCTAGAGGCCAATGCAGCAGAAAAGGCTGGGGTCATTCTGGAAGTTCTCAAGTGTGTACGGTGGCCCAATTTCAATGACAAAGACAAGGCATTCATAGAAGGCCTCAAGTTCAAAGTGGACATAAAAAAACAGTGCCTGGAGTTCTTAGAAGGTGCAGCACAGGATGACTGCAGTCACCTGTCTCTCTCCTTGAAGAGACCTGCCAAGAGAATTGGTATGACCGCCAAAGAAATGATTATATTTTTTGGTGACCCGAAAAATCCAGGTTTGTGCTATGACCCGTACTCTGGGGATGTTTTTACTATGGTTTCTCCTCTAAATAATGTGTCTCTTGGAAAATCTGTCCGAGGCTTTGCAGTTTGTGTTTCTCCTGAGAGTGACTTGTATTTAGCCTTGCAAAAACATATTTGGGTGTACGACGCTGTGCAAAACAGGTGGCATGAGTTGGCAGAAAGACTTTTGGATAGAACTGGCATGGATATCGGTTATGTAAATGGCCACATCTATGTTTTAGGTGGTCGAGATCCTTTGACAAATGATCGTCGAAAGGAGGTGGAATGCTATAGTATTCAGAGGAACGAGTGGACGTTTGTTGCTCCTTTACCACATTCAGTTGGAAAAATGGAAGTTGTGACCTTAAACGATCGTCTTTATGTTGTCAGCAACAAAAGGTTGCTTTGCTATGAGCCACGGAGAAATCAGTGGCTCAACTGTGCCTCTTTAAAGGCAAACAAGTTCCAAGAAGCCTGCGTATTTCAAGATCAGATATTCTGCATTTGTGAGTCTCCTATCATGAAAGCTTACAACCCATCCCAGGGTGAATGGAGGAGGATTGGGGACATGCCTGTTGACTCCAACACAAACAACTGCCAGGTTGTCCGGCTAAACAACAAACTCATACTTGTTACCACTTCTCATCCTCGCCAAGTTAAAAGTAGTGTTACCATTCATGAGTACGATCCAGACAGAGACGAGTGGATTAATATAGGGACAACAATTGGATTGCTGCATTATGCCATTTTCTATGGGTTTATCTGCCTTACTGCTCGGTTTTACCCAACATGCCTTGAATCAAGGAGGAATTTTGACATGGAAGAGGATGATGATCATAGTGGATCAAGTGCAGACTGGGATTTTGAAGGACTGAGTGATGCAGAATCGGAGTCTGGCAGCTCCAGCTCATTTTCAGAGGAAGAAACTTGGTAGTGAAATCCCTGTTACTGTTGTTAAACAGATTTATCTGATTAAATGTTAACATTTAAATATGGAAGATACTTTTTTTTTTTGGCTGGATCTCTGATATTTTGGGAAAGTAAGGGAAAAAAAAAAGGCTGGTAACATATTCAAATTGTTAAAAAAAAAACTAGTTTGGTTGTGTGAATAGTCAGAAATATTAATTGCATAATTTTACAGTTTTATACTTACATATTTAACAGAGGATAATTAGTCATCCACTTGTTTTTAATATTTTTTTTTCCATTATTGAATTGTGAGGCACCAGAATCCATGCTGCAGCAACAGGTTCAAGGTATTTGTCATCACTATATTTTGTCTTCCAACCCAACACACATAAATAACACACACTAGTAATGGCCTGGTTTAGGGCAGGGTGTTGCCATACCATGTACTGTACTTGTTTGGGATGTATGAGTAAACCAGTGTCTCTTAGGAAAAGCCTCGCAGACCAGACTGAAACATGTCTGGTTTACAGGTCCTATTTGCCTAACAGTTCTCATTAACTGTAGTATTTCAGACGTTAATCTAATTTAACTTTTGCAACAATTAAAATAATTTAACTGTACACAAATCTGAATGGCTGGTGTTAATTTAAAATATTCAATCTGATCTTAAGGTAATTAACAGTTTTAATTAAAACCTATTTTATTTTGTGGATGAATTCAAACAACTGCATTGGTCCCCAGTATAGGTAGGTAAGTGTGAGCACATAAGTATACCCTGCGATGGTCTGGTGCTGTGACTAAAGTTGGTTTATTGCCTTGTGCTCAATATTGTCTGGATCAGCACTGGCTTCCCCCAGAACTGGATAAGAAGGTTACATAAATGGATGAAAGAAGCATTTTGCAGCATTTAGTTTTGCTACCAATATATAAATTAAAGGATTCTTTTCCTTTTTTAAGGTGGTGTGGAGTTAAAGTTTGGAACCAGTAATATACACAGAAGATATGTCATGGAGTGAAAACTAGTTTTCTAAAGATGTTATAACTTGACATATTTTCCTATTTTCTGTATTAGCTTAATGTTGAGATGTCAAACAAGAACATTTTTTCCTTGTCTTTTTTTTGAAGCTTGTGGGTTTATCCATGACATTCCTTTTATTCGTTACTCATTAAATACTAGCTTTCTATTAATTCAGAAGTTACTCAGTCCAGTTACAGCGTAAATGTGGGGTGGCACTAAGCTTTTTATGTCTTTTCCTTGCTTGGAATATTCCTGCACACCCAAGTGCCCCTCATTGCGAGTCAAATTAGACTTGCCTGACTTGTCATGTTTTGGTAACTAGAGCGTATCGCAGTGGCATTGTTTAAATGCGTGATGCAAAAAAGCAAACAACACTTGGGTGCTTGTTTGGCAGCTTATTACTTTTGAGTGAGTGAACATTTAACAAAATTAAGACGTTATCCTCCATCCAACCATTTTCTGTCCATACTTGTGCTTCAAAGTTGCCTTCATTTGCTTCCTCCTTTTTGAAATCTTCCCATTAGTGCATATTTTAAGAATGACTATTCATAAAATACTCAGGGATGCCTTTAATGTTAACTGTTCAAGAAAATTTGTATAATTTGCTAGTACATATTTCTGAAGTGAACCATAAAGTGTCCAGGCAAAGACCAAAGGTAAAATACAGTGGTTCTTCAGCTCTTCACAAATGACTGTCCCAGACACATTTCTGCATCAAGTTAAATTTCTTGCATGATTACTAAGCAGTGCATAACACACAGGCCTGGTCATCTTGTGTGTCTTTTCTATGTTCTCCTCATGTCTGCATGGAGTTTCCTGTCCCATGTGTGCATTAGATTAATATTTTAACTAAAAATTATGGTTTAAAAATATACAATAGTTGAAAGAAGACATGAATTGCATCATAACAACAAAGATGTCCATACATATACAGGACTGTAATTTTTGAAAATGCACTGTATTTGCTGGTCAGAGTAGATGGCATTATAATAGCTTGGAAACTGACATTTGTTTCGGTTCATTTTGCCACTATAGAGGCATGTGCAGTCATTGTAGAATGAAACCTAACCGTTCCTTTTTGTTTAGTCAGATTAATTTGCTCATTAAAGAAATTCTTAAAGCACCCCACAGTGATGGCCTACTTGGATTTTCACCAAAGGTCTGTCGTGCATTCGACAATGGAATGGATTAAAATCTGCCCTTTTTTAAGAATGGACCCCATCACTTTATATTTCCATGTCAGTCACTGTGCTTAAGACACTGACATGTTTTCTGAATGCACTCACGTTGAGTTCACTGGCAGTTTCAGACTGTCTCCGTGTGTGTTAGCCCACTGGTGGAGAGGTGCCCTGTCCAGAAGACTCCTGCCACAGCCAAAATCCTTAAATTCAATTAAGCAGGTCTGACAATATTATTCAATGCTTTATAAATGTGTTTATATTTGTTTATGTGTTGTGATACGTATGGGAGAGTCATAGAGAAAGAGGAAAAATGGCTGCACAGTTTGATACCTCTGTAATTTGTCTCATGTGGATTATTCAGTCTCAAGGTATGAAAAAATGTCCCTCTGGTGAACTAAACCCAGTTAAATGAATAGATTGTAATTAGGCATATGTCTATTTCAATTTCCTCAAAAGTGTCGTCAATATTTTCCCATTAGTTTGTACATTATTTGGTTGTTGCTTTATCCACAATGTTTCCAATTTAAATATTACTATTAATGTATGCATTCAGAATATGGATAGTATAATATGTTGCTCAGGGTCATAAGAATCCAGATCTTACGTATCTGATTTAGGGCAATTTATTAATTCTGTAAAGGACTGTATGCTTCATTTCTTTCTTTACCCTTGCAGAAGCACTGTTTGGCTTCTCAGCTACAGTATTAAAACTGGTTTTGTAATAAAAGATGCTGTAACGTGAGGTCTGATAACTTAATGGTTAAGTCCGTGACCTGGAAGAAACTCCAAAAGTACAGTGAAAGTGAGTGAGAGTAAAGAGTCCTTGGCAAGGAGGTAGTGTGTTGCTGTACAGATAATAATAATTCTTTGCATCTATATAGTGCTTTTCTCACTACTCAAAGCGCTCAGCAATTGCAGGTTAAGGGCCTTGCCCAAGGGCCCAACAGAACAGAGTCCCTACTGGCATTTACGGGATTCGAACTGGCAACCTTCCGATTGCCAGTGCAGATCCCTAGCCTCGGAGCCACCAGATGGCCACATTAGCAAACCAGCCCATGAGTTACTTTAGGTAGGTCCTAGAGAGCAGCTAGGAATTGTTTGGTTTGTGTGTGATGTGTTACACCTACTTTGTGTTTGTTGTTGTTTTCCAAGAAAAAAAGTTTGTTTTTGGATCATTTTGACATCAAATGTCATTTTACTGCATTCTAGCGTCAAACTGAAGCTAAATCAAAACTGAGCAAAATCAGAAAATACAAAAAAAAAAATAATGTGTATCCCCTGCCAGCTTAGAGCTATTAAGTAACTTTAAATGCACAGCGTTGGGATGTGAAAGATCAGCTAAAGCAGACTCCCTGAGGGGGGAGCAGACTGGGATTTGATTGTAAACCCAAGTGTCTGGAACTGTGAGTCTAAGGTTCCGTTGTTGATTTAATTGCACAATGCAGGATTTGTGCAGTTAAGGGCATTTTGAAACAGCAGATGAGCTGTAGCTCTTGGAATACAGTTTGGGATACTTTTTGTCTGTTTGCACAGCTTTCCCCAGTTGTGGTTAGACAAACTGCTGCCGCTAACTTGGGCAGATGGGAGTGCACCATCCATCCACTCCAAGACCTGCCTTGTGACTGCTGCTGCTTGGATTGATGCGGACCTCTCAAGACCCTGACAAAAATAAATTGGAATTTTTCCTCTGTTCTCTACACTAATTTCATGAGTGGAGTTGCCCAACCAGTTGGAGTATAACTCCTGTCTTATTCAGGGTAGCTAATCAGGTACCCCAACAATGTCTAACTCCTTACACTTCCCTACCACAGGATTGCTGTGCCATTATTGGGATGGGTTCTTTTTACTATCAGCCTTATAAAGGGAAAACAAAGTTTAGAAAATGGAAATTAACTTATTGGGTGTTCTGCAAACATCTGTTTTGTGGAAATGTGACACTGGAAACAAAAAAAAAAAAAAAGCAAAACCTACAGCCATCACCAGATCATGTGGTTCATGTCAGAAGCAGGGTTGGAGTGTGTGGGATAAACTTACCCTTTTCAAATTATTTGGACCTGCATATCAGCAATACTAAAACATCACATTTTCTGACACATATAAAACAATGACATCTGGACTTCTAATTCAACAGTAATATGGTGTGTAAGGTGAAGAGCAGTTAAGAGTTTGCTTGAAAGTACATGTCCATTTCCCATCTGGACATTTTTTGTGACAGTAAGAATAATGGTGACCACCTAGTCACTGTATAAGGTGGTGTGTGGTTTTTTTTGAGTTTGGGGTTGCATTACTAACTGGCAGAGATCTGTCTTGGCAAAAAAATGGCCTGCATTTTGTTGTTAAAGCCCTAGTACAGCCAACCAGTGCCCACTAGGGGGCAGCAACAGACTAGAGCTTTTTCAGTGTGGCCTCTCTGAAAGCAATGATAAGTGCTAGCCATTCTAGCTCTGAGACAGCACCAAGGGGGGAATGACTTAGAAAAGTTGTATTGTGTTATTAAAATAAAGATCTGTGAAGTGATGTAACAGTGGAAATGTGCACAAGGCTGTACAGACCACTCAAATCATGGAGGAGTTACTAAATGTGGACCCAACATTGGTATGAGTGTGTAATCATGTGTGCGCACATTTCCACTGTTACATCGCTTCACAGATCTTTACTGTAATAACACAATACAATCTTTTCACGATCTTTTCACACACAAGTACTTGTGTCACTGGCATAGGGTGACTTTGGGTAGGTTATTTTAGACCACCTTTTTATTATAGAAAAAGGAATAACATAGTGATGTGGGAGTCAATGCAATTTAATCTCACAAAAAGTTAATGATTTGATTTTGAACAAGCCTATTATAGTATCCACGGATTCAAATGAGGTCGGCAAGGTGGCGCAATGGTAGCACTGCTGCCTTGCAATAAGGAGACCAGGGTTTGCTTCTCCGGTTCCCTCCCACAGTCTAAAAGCATGCTGGTTAGGTGCATTGGCGATCCTAAATTGTCCCTAGTGTGTGCTTGGTCTGTGTGTGCCCTGATTTGTTCCTGCTTTGTGCCCTGTGTTGGCTGGGATTGGCACCAGCAGACCCCCCAGTGTCTTTTACATTTCCCAGAGTTCACCAATGCCTGATCACCATCTTCTTGCTGGATTGTTTCTTTGTCTTAAGTGTCCACTTTACATGTCACTTGATTCTATTTTGTGCTACAATTCTTTTCTTTAATTGTAATTTCCCCTGCAGATATTAGCAATACTGTAATGTAATATTGTTAAACTGATAAAAACTAGGCTTTTCTTCCTTCTTAAAAAAAAAAAAAAAACACCAATTCCATTATACTTCTTAACATTATGTGCGTTGGAATTTTATAGGGTGTTAATGCTGTGCTGGTGGTTGTTCTCTTTAGTTGTAAAGCACATTGTGAGAGATTCAGTTTCCTTCACCAATTTATTGTGTAGGCACTTTACTTGTTTGTGCTGCAGCTGTAGAGTGGTGGACTGACTTTGAAAACTATATCATACATAAACCAGAAAACACTATGCTGTATATACAGTACATACCTACATCTGCTCTGTTTATCAATTCATCAATTTGTGTTTTCACCATGAAGCACTTGAGGTGTCAAATTGATATTATAATGAAATGTAAATTAAGATAAGGCTGGCCTGTAATGATGAATTGTAAACGCTAAAATCATAACTTTAAATAGCTCCCCAAAAAATAAACTTGCTAAGCTCGGGTACCCATTTTTTGGGGATTCTTCTTTAATGTGATGCTTGCTACTTGTAGAATTGTATGATGAACCAATGCAGTGAATTTATTTTCCATTTTTGATCCTTTTTCTGAATATGCCTTTTGCATTACAGGCTCACAGGGAATTGCAGCCTGACCGACAGCACCTGGCCCATGGCAGGAAGCAACACTGGACAGGACATTGATCCATTTCAAAACCCAGGAATGTAAGAATAAGCCCATATCGACACCGGGAGAACATACAAAGAGTACATAGACAGAGAACAAGCCGAGAGTCCGATGTGAGGCACCATCAGTAAACACTGTACCAGCCCCACAGTTAAGTAGGAAGAAGTTTGAATAATTTGCAATAAAGTAACCTAAACCTTATACAGAAATAAATTTACCTCCACTGTGATAACATCTTCCCTTCTGACAGTCACAGGCTTGCTTCACCAAACATTTAGATTATCTGTTCATACCCAAACCCTTAGGAATCCTATTTTCTTAAACAGATGCACATTTAAAACTAAAAAAAATATTTTAACAAAGATGATTATTTTTTCGCTCACAGTGTATTTGACATAGACATGTTACAGTTTGAAATGCCATCTAGAACGCTCGTATGGTACTGTAGGATCACCTTGGCTGACACATTAGGCATTCTTCTGACTTAGCTGGTTGATCTTCTTCAGCCCCTCCCTGTTGTTGATGGTTTTATGGACAGTAATGAGGAAAGGGAAGGCAGAAGGAAGCTCCACTCTGTGGCTCAGTTTCTGATGACCCCAGTGGAGACAGCGCAGCTTGTCAGCAAGGTCCTGGCGGCCAGCACGCTCTAATGCATCCTGCAGGAGCTTGGTCTTGTTCAGCTTGTTCCAGGACCTTTCATACCTGTTTATTAAAGAGGAAACCCGGGAGAGTAAAGGGGTGTGGAACTTTTGGACACTTCCAAATTCATGTTGTTTTGACGAAGGCGTGATGTCTGCTGCCGCTAGATAACTAATGTGTTCTTATCGGGCAGCAGTGTGAGGTTTTTAGATTAAAAAAAAAAAAAACAAACTGAAGTGAGAGGTGCACACTGTGTTCTAAAGCTTCACTAACCTGTCCGGGACTGAAGAGAGTCTCAGCCTAATTTGGTGTCAAATGCAACACAATGTAATGTTTACAGATTCCCAGCCAAAAATGTCATTTCTAGCACAGCATTAAACAAGGCAGTTCCCTGATCGTAATTCTAAAGTCAGTGGTGTTTCTATTTTAAAACAAGGAAATATATTCATAATATACTTCTGTTTTCTTATTGCAGGCATACCACTTTATTTAATACTATTAGGATGATTACTTTTCACTTTAGTTTATTTACAAAAATGAAGTTTCAGCTGCTTTCCAACATGTATTTTTTGGAAACTTTATAGCCATCCTTTGACAAGTGCCAGATGGTTCAAACTGTCCTTATCTAGTTTGAATACTCTTCTAAAAACTAACAAAATCCTTATTTTCCAATCTATCGTAAATTCTTAGTGACCTGTTTAGGTTTACAACCTGTGAGGCACCTGGAAGCCACAGACTATTGCATCTGACAGCAACAGGCACAAGGCAGGACTGCAAAGCACTTTAATAAGTAATGAAAGCAGCACAGGGTATCCCTGGCATGCAGGGGGTCCTCTCGTCGGGACACATGTAACATCTTATGTAGACCTCATACAGTCTGTTCTGGCAACAAAGTACAGTGCAGTTCTTAACATCTTCAACCAGTATGAAGCCTGTTGCCACAATAACATTAAGCACTCACACCACTAGATTCAGGGACAGTTTTGATTAACCACCGTAGAGTTACTAAACAGTCACTCATGCCAACGACTGCAAGAGTGTTTCTTGTACGTCCTGTACATATATATACATGTTGCTCTGAATGTATGATGTTATCGTCTTTGGTATTCTACTTGGCATCACACTGTAGGAGACAGGAATTTCTCAGTTTCATTGTACTATGTACACAACAATAAACTTGAACATAAAACCACCTCTCATGCACCAGTCAACATAACAGCAGTTCTCTCAATGGTGGAAGGAGGCATGACCCAATTGTGGGCCTGAGCACCTGTCTGCCTGGTATCTGTATGCTCTCTCTCACTGTGTGTTAGCGATTTTCCTTCCACATTTCAAAGTCATGCAGGGTTAGTTCTCAGCTGGCCTGGCCATGGGCATCTTTTGTGTTTATTAATCATAGACTTGTATCTCATCCATGGCTGTTCCCTCTTCAAAGGGGCCTTGCTCCCTGAAATCCCGGAGTGGAGATGGCAGTTTGCAAAATGAATACTGGCAAATTAGATGATGGTAGCAGCCAAGAGTTTTCAGCATAAACATACAGGAGGTGAATAACTCACCGAGCGCTTTAGAGACTTTCACTTAGATATTTGGAGATATTTTAGAATGTTAACCACCTTGTAAATGACACATGATTGCTTTCTATTTTTATTTTATATGAGAAGTGACTGAGAGAAAAGTGGGCATCACTAAGACTAAGGACAGGTTCTGAGCACAGAGACATCCATTTCTTGGTAGGTGTAATTTATCTGATGCAACTTTCAAAAACCAATATACGTACAGTCAGACGAATGCTCAGAATACAACAGGTAAGAGAAAACAAGCAAGTGCCACCTGAGTGAGTGGAACTACTCTCATCAATCAAAAAGGGAATGGTAGGTGTGTGTGTGTGTCTGACAACTTATTAGCGAAGCAGTGGCCTCGTATCTTTGACACTGCACCAAAGGAGGTAAACTCCTTCCATCTCTTTGTCTTAAGAATACAATCTGGCCATCCTGAAGGCATGCACTAGTTTACTTTCATCCAGTCATGCATCTGGTAGCCTGTTTTATGTGTTGCAGTGTTCTTGTGACATGGAGACTGTTCTCTGCATTATTCAACATAAATCTCCCTCCTGTTTGCTTTTTCAGGAGACACTGAGTGATGACAGCACCTCAGCTTCTCTCATATGGTATGTTTTTGCAGCTCCCTCTCGGTTGTTTTGTTTGCACAGAAAATATTTTTTTTGCTTCCTTTGTGTAAAACAGGCTTAAGTCTGCCCAGGTTCTCAAGTGCCACACTAGCTGTGCCTTTTCATTGCAACCATTTTTTCATTTAGAGGGCAATTTGTGTTGGTATTGGAGCGTATCATATCGACCCTGCTCAAAGTACACTTTAACAATGTTCTGATATCCATTATAGATACAAACATTTCCTTATACTAATGCGTCACATTAAACTGGGCTTTATGTGATTAACACTGCCATTCAGGGACATGCGGTCGGGGGAGGTATGAAAAGTAAAAAAAAACAAAAAAAAAACTAATAATGATAACATAAAATAAATGTGTCCACAGGTCCATTCTGTAAATTTGTTCTCTGTATGATTCCAATTATTTAGATAATTTTTTTAGTCAAAATCGTTGAATTGGCGCATTTCCAGTGCAACACTGACAAGCCTCACCTCACCTCGGACTGCGCTGTCCCTCACACACTGGGTTGATGCATACAATTGCCGTGTGCCTGTTGCGGTCTCTCTGTATATCGCCAATATAAGGTTTGCAGACACGTTTATTATACACCCTGACATTCCACAGTCTGGCTAATATCTTTAATGAATGTGTGTAACATATCTAGTTTTGCTGATTGGACATAAAACCGCAGTGAAAATGCACAAGGTGAGGCAGATGGTACAGTGCCGCATTATAAGGGGCACATGTGAGCCCAACAGGTTCTTGTTGCTGCTGTTCTTCTACACAGAGGCTCTGGGCGCCAATAAGTTAGAGATATCAGAAAGTCAAGTGCACTGCAGCGGTCTGTTTATTTTTATTTTTTGTTCTGACTGACTTCCAAAATGGAAGTTAAGACTTTTAAAACTAAAGGAAAATAAGGAGGACTTTTACAAGAAATTGACAGAGATTTTCATGGAGAAGGATAGGAGCATGGACTTCATTTATAAATAAAGGTAAGACCATAAATATTTTTTCAGTTTTATAAAAAGTGGGATCAGACTAAGAAAAGAACAATCCAATATTTCAAAACTAAATTTTGAGCTTAAATAAAATATCCTTTTGCTGAACAGTCTGTATTAAAACTGATTAAAGCATCAGAATTAAAAGCTTTAAAAAAAAAACAGATATTTCAATTAAGGTCAAAAAGAAAATCCATTTTTTTTGTATGCCACTCTATACTTTCATTTGTATTGAATGAGTATGAATTGTGAAATTGCAACGGCAAATTTAGAACACATGGAGGGTGCAGAGCAAATGCACTCTCTCTCGCCGCTATAAATGTAACATTCTTTCTTAGCCAAATATGTACTTTACCTATCTGTGTGTAAAGAATGCTGATGCGATATGAATCATAACCAGTAGTCAATGTGCATGCTGCCAGCTGAATAGTGAATAAGCTACTCTTTGGGGTTCATATGTTTGTACATGTCATTCTGAAGGAGTCAGTGCTTCACCAGCCATGAACCTCACTGCATGTCACTGCTGCCATTGATCGAAGATACATGGGAACAGTAGGTTAAGGCAAGCGTACATGAGTTGCTATGGCAGGATATGCCAATGAAAGTTTTCTTCTGGAACATCAATGAAAGCTGCTCAGACTGTTTTGGGGAGTTTATGCTAAACCATAAGACCAGTACATAGCGCAACACTGCTTGTGCAAATGATTTGATATATTTCTGTTCCACTGTACTCTATGAAGAGTGATCAAAAACTTGAAAAGGGTGTTCCGTGTTTGTAGGTGGCCAAAGATTTGCTACAGGGGACTACATTACGGGAACTGCAGGTCTTTATAGTTTATGTTTCTTGTTTCAGAATGAACACTAAAAAGTGCAAAATCAAGTCACACGCTCTCATTGGCTATGGCTTTTGAACTGGACCTGTCCTGATCCACAGCCATCTAAATAAAACAAGTTCAATTATAACCTAAAGTAACTGACTTGAAAGAAAACCCATGGCTATGAACTGCCTACCTGGGCAGTATAAACTTCAGCAATTTGTTGGAAGCTGTTCACGCTGGTGTCAGTCACATTAGGGCAATAACTGTCTATTTTAACAAAACAATGCAAAACCTACCAGCATTCCAGCATTTTCTGGGCCTGCACCTTTTTCTCTACAGAAGAACCATGAAATTGCCTGACTTCAGCTCTTGTAAATCCCAGTTCATTGGCAATGATCGTCCACTCAAAACCTAGCTGTTTGGAGAGTTCTTGTATGGACTTGAGATTAATAACAGCATCCTGCCAATTATAAAAAAAAAAATATAAAAATAAAGTGAAAAGTAGGCTCTGGCATATTTCAGAGCAATTTAACATCTAGTATAGGCATTTGTTTATTGTTTTTACTCACATATTCATTGTTTTAATTAGCATACACTGTGCGTACTTTAACTGCCCTTTTAAACTGTGGAACTCACAACGTTTTCATTCATATTTCACTCATTTATCCAATTAGAGGATCACTGGAATACCAGTACCTATCTGTGCAGCTGTGCAGGAACCAACTGTGAATGAGGCAGCAGCCCACTGCAGGGTACAACTCACTCATACTGGGCCAACAGAGGTCTAACCTACTGTATATGGCTTTGGGATGTGGGAGAAAAACCCACGCAGAAATGAAGAGCACATACAAGCTCCAGAAATATGACAGTGTGGCCCGAGTATAGAACTCTTGTGCTGTGAGGCAGGAGCGCTAAGTCACCATTAGGAGTAGTAGTCCAATGAAACAGAGCTAATCCCCGAAGAAAATTACTAAAGAGATGGCACTGGGAACGTGCTGTGTTCTTTCTTCCCAGTAGAGTACCAACCAGTAAAGAGAAGGCCGAACTGAACTCTGCACACTATTTTGATCATATACTTTTTCCCACTGGCATAGAAATACATTGGTGATTTAAACAGTTGTGAAGATATTAACAATTTTTATTATAATAATTTAACAATGGTTAAAGATTATGTTCATCAAGCAACTTACAAAACTGTAAAGAATATGTTGCTTCACCCATACTGCTTTTGAAACAAATTGACTGCTACATCTCCGGTTGTGACAGGCTGATTACAATGCAGTGGCAGTAAGTCAAATTGAATAAGACCGGCATAAACCTGCTGAGTCTGTGTTTATTAGGAAGGCACTTCCACATACAGTAGCTGTATATAATGACTAAGATGAAATCAAACAACTGCAAACCTCAAACAGCAAAAGAGTGCAGGAGTCATTTTATGTAACAATTTTTAAGCTCCGATTTCTTTTCTTATAATAAACCATTTAATGTTGGAGTCCCCAACTCCGCTCCTGGAGGGCCACAGGTTTTCACAGTAACCCTTTTAATTAGTGACCTGTTTTTACTGCTAATTAACTTCTTTTGAATTAATTTTATTTGACTTGCCCTTGAAGACTCAGACCCATTAATTGTTTCTTTTTCTTTAATTAGCTGCCAAACAATAATGAGATATAAAATGAACCAAAACATGAACCAAAGCAAACTGTGTCCATCAGGAATGTTGATCTGCTGAGGTCACCAAAAGATTTTAACAGTGCTCTTTTCAATTGTAGAAATATATGCTATTGCACAATGACAGCAACAACAAGCCATGGAATTAAAGAACGGGTTTAATTAACAAGACGACTCAGTGCCTAAATAAGCAACCGGTTGCAGTGAAACTGGTTGGAGTTTGAGGCCCTGACTTAGCTGGTCTTCTGTTGGCTCACTCATTTTACAATTCATTTCTGATTGGGTGCAATTCAAGAAGACAAATGAAGCAATTCAGAGGAAAGATGAAGAAATTTAGGGGAACAGATCTAAAAAAACAAAAAAACAAGTCAATTAAAATGAAAGGAAAATTAGTTAATTAGCAGCAAAAACTGGTCACCAATTAAGAAAAGGATTAGAATGAAAACCTGTAGCCACTGCAGTTTTTTCTTATGCCATATGTACTCAAATCATACTTTTTTTGTATGCAATGCTGGTGTACATACTGAATCACATACAGACACAGGGGTTTAATGTTAAATGTCAGCATCAACCACAGAAAACTGTCACGTGTGCTGTGTCCACGAGCGTGCTACCTTGTAGCACTGTGCTCTTCTCCTGTGGTTTTCTCCTTCCATTGTGTGCTACCCACATGGAAACTGGTGGAGACTGTGTGCCGATTACACCAAGCACGTGAGTAGCATTGTAAATGTCATTCCCAGTGATTTTATATACGGTTTTACCTGACTAAAACATGAACTATGGAACATGTTGGGTGGAGAAATTGTGGCAGGTGCCAATTTTCATTCTGCACCTATTACATTTTGTGTCATATTCTACGTAGCCTATGGAGTGAGACTCATGCACAGTGGCAGTATGATGCATGTTGGTCAAAGGGCGCCTAACAGTTCCATTGTACTTTGTACTACAAACAATAAATTTGAACTGATTACACAGCATAGCATTTTTTATCAAAGCCTTAGATTTTTGAAAAAGTTAACGCCACCAACACAATGCCACTCAACACTGAGCATTACCTTGTTTTGTGTTGTGCACTTACGATAATAAAGATGCTGTGGAAATGAAAAGGGCAGAGTATGCGATAGAGCTAAACCATGAAAAAACAGGCTGAAGTGGCACAAACCAATTACTGCATTGTATAGTTCAGCTGAGTCACTGTTACTGAAGATATGATAATAAAATAACTGAGAACAATGTTTTTAAATGAGTAGAATTAGTAAATTTCACTGCTTCTTACCATGTTGTTTTTAAAGTCAGCTTTAAATTATTTTTTAATAATTATTATTCCAATACTGAACACTGCTAATGGTGCTCACCCATATTATTTTACGGAGTCCTTCAGCAATATCTATGCATTCATAATTACCGTTTTCTACAGATGCCTTCTATGGTCCATGACTGAATTAGCTGGAGTGCAGAAATAGTCTTCTTCATCATATGTAGTGAAAGACTGAGCGATTTTAAATGTGACATTATTTCCATGATTATTGTTTAAATGTCTAAAGAATGGAGATAGCAATTCACACCTAGGCATCAACTTTCAATAATGTCAATTACTGCATGTATAGATAATTGTTCGAGGTGAAAAGTATATGCTAGAGGAAATCACCAGGTTGTTGCGGAGGGAGACGAGCAGTGACTTGAAGCGCATAGCCAGTCTCTTTTTAAAATGGCTGAGCCTCACAAAAATGATTTACTTTTTTTTCCAATTGCTAAAATGACATGGACAATTTATTTAGCAATATGTATGTAATCTCAAGATGTGGACCAATGCTCAATAACACTGTTAACGTAATTGGCATGTTTTAAGTTTTTTTCATTTCATGTAGATCAAATGTTCATGTGGCATATTAATATACTGTATACCATGATTTTGAAGAAATAACTCTGACTTTGAAAAAAACATTAAGCTTGTAATCACAAATTGTTTATTTCAATGAACACACTCAAGTTGCATGGACATGTACCTGAAATTAATAATAATTCTTTACATTTATATAGCGCTTTTCCTTTACATTTATATAGCGCTTTTCTCACTACTCAAAGTGTTCTCTAGTACACAGGGAGTACTTGGAATGCGAACCACAGATCTGGACTCAGATCAATTCTGCAGGGCTGCACCTTCCCTTAAAAACTTGGTGCCTGCATCTCTTCATCATCTTTAGAGCCAGAAAGCTCATCCACTCTATTGGGGCCTGAAAATCCCAGTAACCATCACTAGCTCTAAGATCCACTCCCGCATGTTTCAGCCCAGTCACTGACACAGCCTCAAGAAGAAGCCTTTTCTTAGGGAGGGAATCTGTGTCTTGTGCCAAAGGTTTTCCCTGTGAAATTACAGCTGACAGTGAAAAGAGGACAACACCACACCACAGACGTGGACAGAGGACTCGTACCAAAGACAACAAGTGCACACTATGCGAACAAATCTCGGCACTTGAACCCTTACAAAGACTTGTTTGGTTTTGTAAAACTAATTTATTTATGCCAGCACAAATTAGAACTCTACGACAGATAACAGCTAAAAACTGGCATGTTGAATTCTTACTGTGTATCAAGCTCATGAGTACCTATGTCAGACAAACTTCTAGCTGTTACAAGCTTTTAACTAATTAGGGAACAAAAACCCTTCAGTTGCAAATTGGCAGCATAACTACCTCTCAACAATGGCTGCCCATTTATTTGAGCATGAACAAGCCAAGTATGATGCAACACTAAACTTCCAAAAGAAAATATTAAAGGCAAAAATCAAGACATCCCTGAAAACCTCCAAACAAGCAAACAGCAGCCCCTGTTCTGTACATTTGTCTCTCCTGTGTTGCGACCTGATATTTATGCCAATATAAAAAGTGATGGTATTAATCTAATATTTATGTTTATCAATTAATTGTATTATTCTGTTTTTTTAAATCAATGTTTCAGTTACCTTGATACACTGTAATGTCAATGGCTGGGAACCCCATCTACAGAGAAATGTACAGAAAATAAAGTACAGTAGGAGCTTACTAACATTTGTAAGTAATTATTGGCATTGCCAAAAGTAAAGCTAGTAATTAACTAATTGGTTAATATTGATCAGTCCTTTCCTTTTCTCCCACAAAAACGTGACCTATACCCTGACATCGCAAATCAAAAAAGGGACGTGCGTCATGTTTGTATATACCAAAAGTGAATGGCGGGAGGGAAAAACGTCAAGATCTATTGATTTATTGTCATGGTCTCTCACTGAGGTGCATTACTATATTTATTCTACTTTATTTACTTTCATTCTAACACGGATTTTGCATGTCTTTCCTGTACAGTATTTGCATGATTTTCTCACTCAGTCCAGAGATATACTACTTATAAGCTTGACTATCCATTGTGAGCAAAGCCTGCAATTGGGTTGATCTCATAAACGCCATTGCTTTTTTCACCCATCTTCAAGCCTGGTCTTCTGTCATCTGTTGAAATGCCTGAAAGCGGCAGGATATCTTCCTTCATACTCCATTTTCCAATTACTTAAAGTCATACCTATCTTCCTCACAAATTCTTAAACATGGAAGTGATGTCCCTTTAGATGTAATGCCCCTAGCAACAAACCACCTAAACATCTGTTTGCCCTCCCAAAAATGGACCAACACCTGACAAAGGGATGGTCCATAAAGGAAGAGTCCTTTGCTCCTTATGTTCTCCAAAAATGTTCCCCAGGTATTTGTCTCCTGTCAAGAATCTCTTGTCACTGGCACCAAAACGATCCAAACTGAAGGAGACACTTACCTCTTGTGCTTTATTTGGCATTTCAGAACAAAATCTGTCCAGATGGACAATGCAGAACGCTGTAGCAAAAGAAAAAGAATTGGTGAATGAGAAGCACTGCCGGTCTCCCAGTGAGCCCAGACAGATACCGGAACCACTACAAAAGTGTAAAGCTTTTCAATGAAACTTCTGTGTAGCACAAGTCAGTAAACATTCTTATAATGCTAATTTTTTACTGCTACCCCAAAAGGAATATACCTACACTTGAATCTGGGACCCTGTGAAATAGCAGTGCCATATTGCAGGCAGTATAGTTATAATTTATTCATAAGAATGCTGTGAATATGAATACATTTCACATTCAGGCATCTACAAGTCACATTTGTGTATAATGTGCACTGAACAAACCAGTCATTTGTTAACTCCTGTGACCATGAACTTAATTAGATGAGTTTAAGAATGTTATTTACAATTTTTTTTTTTTTTTAACTGTTGTGCAGTTTCAAGAGAAACTAATGGATATTCTTAACCAAAAAAAGGAAAGCTTTGTTTTAGAAAAAACTTCAATTACTATTTATTATATTTATTATTTATGTTATTATACATTATAATTAACTGCATATAACCACTTCAAATAGCTAATCATAAAAAATAAAGTACATTGTACTTACATTTTAGGAGCACTTAAAAGGATGATGGCAACTGTCCACAAGTTGACCAAAAAATGCAAAGCGTAGCCTTGATATAACTTAGCTTTCGCCCTGCTGTAACCACAACAAACTGCTGGTCTGTTAAAATTTAAGAAAATTTAGTTGAGTGCACTTATGAGATCTACAGACCCAATGATGCGTATTTTCAAAGGCCTGGAAATTCACTGCTCCTTGGCAGTCAGACACAGCTCATTAATGAGCATACTCAGGCTGTAGACAAACAAAGTAAAATAACGCAAAAAAACTTTTATTATATAGAGTATTTGACAAAAGTGTAACAAAAAATGTTAAAAATGAGTTGCCACAGATACACAATGAATGCAGAAAGCAAACATGTAAATCCTGTAAAATATTACATTCACAAACCCGTTCAATAAAATTCATGGGGGTCCAAGGGGCTGTACCAATTAACCAAAACCAGTATATCTTTGGGGATGTGGCAGGAAATCCCTTTGGAAAACAAGCAAACTCCAAAAAGACAAGGATCTGGAGGATCTGAATCTAGGGCACTGGCTCTATTAGGATAAAAAAAACACTCCAAACAGTGAATTAAATATCACTGCCTATGACTTGATAAAGGGATGCTTGGTAGTCTTGTGTTTTGATAGAGAACAAAAACCCTTCAAAATAAACTGTGGATGAGAGGGGTGTCTCTACATTTATCTTGGCTCACCATAAGGTCTATAACTGATATCAAAGCAAAACAATTTATGGCACCAAAACACTGTGTACTGTATATCAGTTCATCCTTCTGGAAGCAGTAACTAAGTTAGAGAAATTGCTGGAAAAAAAAAAGTAAGAGTCATTTACAATTAGTACAGAGACTTCTAAATAAAGCCGGGGAAAAATGTCTATTTGGTAATATTAATATTATGTTATAAAGATGTGTATGAGAGTAACAAGAAAATTGGTTACAATGTAATTAATGCCAAATGACAATGGCAAGGAAATGAAGTTTAGGATGTGACACTGCATGCAAGCTGCAACAATGAACTCATAAACACTAACACCACTCCTACTGAACCCACCAGTGAAACAGCACTATGATTTGTAGTGGCAAGAATAGAAGCGATTACTAAAACTTAAAACTATTTTGATAATTTTTTTTAATGTCAGCCAAAAGCTTAGGACTGAATGCCCACAAGTATACTGGTCAAAGGCTAGAAACTGAACTGTGTTTGAAATCTATGGTGAGACTTGAGGGCTGCACTATACTGATGGACACCAGCCAATGTGTTATTCTGCCAAGAAGCCCAGCCAAACTCACTGCTATCTCTTGAGCACCTCATGCCTGTGTTAAAACTGATCTTTTTTTTTTTTTTTTTTAAGCCCAAGTAGTAACTCAGGCAGAGTCTTCATTTCACATTTTGGTTTTATGAAAGTGGAAGGGGTGATAAGTACACACTGAACAGACACTCCGTAAATAATCACATAATAGAATTTAAAAGAAAACCTTTTTGATTGTTCTCAACATATTTTCAATATTAGTTGCTGCATGTGCTACCAGGAATCTTAGATGGGCTCAACACTCAGAAGGCCAAATGGCAACCCTGATGGGTTATTTTCTAAAAAACATTTTGTGAAGGAAAATATAAGCTTGAGTAGATAGTCTGATATTCTTCAGCACCTCAGAGATGTGCACATTAGGTTAACTTATCACTCTGAACTGGCCCGGTCTCAGTATGTGAGCACATGAGGACTTGCTGTATGTAAATAAAACCAAGGAGAAATCACTTCAGTTAACATTCCCTCATGCAATGTTGTCCTACAATATGTCATTTTGCACAGTTCGTAAAAGTAGTTGTGTGAAAATGGTCATTCAACAAACAAACAACATTTTTACTCTAAAAATACGGACATTTATTTATAAAACCTTTTTTATGGTAAAAGTAATTCACAGCATTCCAGGAACATTAATGATTAACGGAACACAAAAGAAGCTTCACTGAGCAACTGCAGCATAGTTAGCAAGGGAGAACAGTGCAAAATTACAGTTTACACTAGCAATCAAAAAAATAGTCAACAAAATTCAGGGAACGGAAAAAAAAGAACCTGCAAGTGGAGAAGAAGCATGGATGCTCCTCATTGGGTTTTTAACGAATTAGGCAACTACTGTATAATTCTTCATGAATTTATTCTTGTTGTCTTCTGCAGATCGAACAGGCAGTTAATCACTTGGCACCTACAAGTACACCAAGATAACATGCAAGCTGGTTTAAACTAAATAAGAACACAATACAGGCCCTAAAGTTATAGAAACACATTCATTCCAATCTCTACTACTAGTTAAAAATATTCTTGCATTACTGTACTTTCAGAAAATATAACTTTACTGTACTTTCAGAAAATATAACTTTACTGTGCAGCTAATGTGGAATGGGCTTCCTCAAGACTGTTTGGTAATTTGCTAACAGCATATAACCTTGACCTTTTCAAGTATAAATTTGGGGAAACGGAACTAGGAGCAAAAACAAAGAAATAAAGTCCATTTTTACCAGTAGTTCACGATCCAGAAAACAGGACAACTCACTCTATGGCTGTTCAGGCTGAAGCCTCTCATTTAAGATGATGTTCGTATTGTGCTATTCATTTTATGAACTGTATATCAGACAATGCGAACTAAAGTAAATCAAGAAGTCTGGTTTACTTATTTAAATGCAACAATGGAAATTTCCTACTGACAGTTTTGGTCATTTCACAGGCATTTTTTTTTTACATGAAGCTCCTCATATTTTTGTAGACAGCACTATTTTGTGTAAAAATAAAGCTTATCATCTTTACTGCAACACAACAAACCACTGTCTATTTGCTGACTTTTCTCACAAGCTTAACAAGAATATCTAACAAAAAAGACCATGAGACACATAAAGAAGCAATAAAATGTAGGAAACATAGGAAAAAAAAGTCTTTGGTGTGTTTATTAAACCAGAGTGGGTTGGGTGTGTTATATTTCTTTACTTCTAATCCCAGGTTTTGCATATCTGACTGCATGAGCAGATGAGGGGTGAAAAATACTGAATTAAATTCTTCCCCATTCTTAAAATGAAATATCAAAAACTGGTATTCTTTGTTTCTGAGCAAATGCTTAACTTTTTTTTTTAACCAGGAACTGTTCATTCATTCTCTCTGCCCAAAGAACTCTCACTATGGTGCTTGTTCAATGGTGTAATCCTGCAGCAGAGCATCCATGCTCATTTGACCTTGGCGTCAACTAGACTACCCTACCCATAAGCCATCATAAACGTCAGCTTCTATCCATTTTTGATTTACATTCGTATTTATCATTAATAGTAATGATCTCACAATTTGAACAGTATATAATTTCAACTAGACACAGCACCTCCAGTAATGTAATAAATGCTCTATTTTTCTTTTCTTGAATGGTAAGTGTAAAGTTTAAACAGCTGTTGTATCATAATTCCTTCAATCGCATGTCATATTATACTGGAGTGAGTCTACAGCTACATAACAAACCTCTAATTAACAATTTAATGTTGGGATCACCCAACATATCTAATAACTTCTGGGAGAAAAATATTTGTTTTATGGGGAAAAAAACACATTCGGAAGAGACATCTATGTGTATGTGTTAAATATTTTGTGGATACTTTTTTTTAGAATGGATGGACAGATTTTTATGAAATTTTGTCTTCTTGTTAGATATACCTGATTAGGTTTTCAGTGAATTCAAACCATTAACCTTCAAGCTTTTAAGTTCAATGATTTTAAAAGCGATACTAACAACACCCAGACTATTGCTCAGGAATTAACAAAATGTGGCATATGTATTTAGTTTTTCTTTGAATTTGGAGCTCAATATAATTACTGAACTTTGAACTTTTAATGCACCCAATTTTTAAATGCAATAGTCACAAACTTTAATTATAAAGAAACACTGATTAAATTTTATGCCTTTAATAAATTAGTAGGATCTATGCTTGCTTGTAGTTGACACTTACAATGCCTATAAAATAGTACTGACCTTAGACATTTTTACATTTTGTAATTATACCACATTGAATCACAATAGATTTAGTTTAGCTTTCTAATCACTGATCATCGTAAAAAGGCACTTTAATTTCCAAGGGAAAACAGATCTATGCAAAGTGGTCTAAAATAATTACAAATATAAAACATAAAATAATTGCTTGCATAAGTATTCACCCCAATTCTGTATTTAGGAGATATAATTTTGGCAGCCATGAGTGTGTGTGAACAGGTCTGAATTGGCTTTGCACATCTGAACACTGCATTTTTTCCCCATTCTTCTCTGCAAAACTTCTCAATCTATGTCAGGTTGCATGAGGACTGTCTGGGAGTAAACAGCCTTTTTCAACTCCAGTCACAAATTTAATATAAAAATCCTCTATTTTGTTTTTAAAGTATTTTCAAATTTTTACATCTGTTTGTCTCATCACATCTAGGATCAAATTTTATTATTATTTGCAATGTATTGAGTCTAAATTTCAATAAAACTTTCTAAGTCACTGATTCAATTGTTTCTTATCACTCTCACTGTTATTTGTTAAATTAAAGCCATAAAATGTAAAATAAACAGAAGGCCTTTAAAGCATTACCATAATGCAATAATATGACAAACAATAAATATACTCAGAAGGAGCATGCTGGTGGAGCACAAACCTTAATAATCTCTGATTCAAATCAAGTGGTGTACATCTCTAATATACACATAGCATGTAAAACGAGTACCTTCTAAAGCACAACAGTGAATGAAAGTACACTGGTATAACATATCTCTATAATAAAGAGCCAATAGAAGAAAACAATTAAAAATAAGTATTTTATGTGAAATCTTTTCTTAAATGTGTGAGGTGAAGTGTATTACAGTTGTCATAGAAATACAGAGTGCTGAGAAGAAACATTTTGAAGATAATCAAGAACATTGCTACACATTTAAACTGTCTTCAATGTGAATAAATTGACAACTGATACCCATGAGTAAAAGTGTTAAGCACTTCTTTGATAACGTAGTCAGGTCTCTTCATTATTTATTTATTTTTTCCATCATTACATTTTTTAATAAGATTGAAAATATTCAATACATTGACAACTTATCAAAATGCTGTCATTTATCCTGATCAGAATGAGAAATTTCCAAAAATGGAAACTGTAATCATGTGACTTTATTCGCTAGTAATGACATCACACTTTATATAGCAAACCATGCTGAAAACCAAGAATGAGTTCTTCAAATGAGTGCAAATCCACACTAGCCACTTTTAACCCCAGCATATTAACCTCATATTAAAATATTTGCCATTAGTAACATAATTAAATTATTCTGCAGGATCCCATATGATCGAGTCAGCAAGCATTCAAAGGACTGTTAGTTTTTACATGTTTTTGAATTACTTTCTGTTAAAAATCTGAAATAAGCATAGTGATTCTTTTAAACATGAGACAGCACTCAATGGAAGCATTTTTAACTTTGTCACATAATCAAGACCAGAAGAGATATTCAGCACTCAGAATTTGATTAAACTATATAACTTACTTATAAGAAATATGCAATTCCTTCTGGCAGAAAAAAAATCAAAGCAGTGTCAACTGACTGAAGAAAAAACTCAAAGATAATGGCAATACTGACAGAACACAAGTGGAAACAATTTGAGTTACTCCACAGACTTAATTTGTACCAAATGTGTCTTTTTCCTGCTTTTACCTTTGTAAATACAGGAGATCATAAACACAAGAAAGCCTTTTCAGTTGTTTCAATGCAGGTGTATGGAACTTATCAGTTTAACATACTGTTACATTGCCAAAATATTTTTACTTCTGTATGCCCAAAATGTCTTGTACTAGTCAAACTTTAATTATGGGTAAACCAGTCTTCTTACATCACTAAATTTTAAATAAATGCAAATTTTCAACACAAAACTGAAGTCAAACCTTTTGCATTTATGCTTGCACACAATGAAAATAGAATATCCTAGTAATTTACTCACTAAAATGTGATTCAACTAAAAACAAGTTATACACTTATTACTTATGACAGTTCAAACAGAAAATGCCATAATGCTTACAGCTAGTGCTGCTTTTACCAGTTTAAAAAACGAGCACTCTTCTCCTAAACCCAGCAAGAATATCCCAGTAAAATTACTCAGGCAGGCAGGAATGCAGAGAGCCTGTAATTTCAGTCTCTCAATGACTAAATGCAGTCTACTCATTTTCATTCCGTTGCCTAAGGTTTCTAGATTTCCCATTTTCAAGTTTTCTCCTTTTAAAGCCAACTGCTTCTTCACTTGTTTCATCTCCAAGAGAAGTAATGGTGCGCTCTTTAAACTTGACTGTAGGCTCTGGGGGCAAAGAAGCACTTGATACTCCAGAATAGTAGCTTTCAACTTCAGGAAGTTGCAGATCAACTTGTTCACTTTGAGAAAAAAAAAACAGACAAAGTTATTGATTATAAAAGGTACTAGATGTGCCTCTTGCTTCATTCACACATCCATTCAGTTACTTAATCTGCTTAGCCCAACATATACTTCTGACAAGCTGGAGTCAAGCCTGGACAAGCTTCAAGTTCATTGCAAAGTACATTCACTTGCATTCACACAAACTAAATACTTTAATTTCTTTTAGTAAATTACTGTATTTACTCAAAATGCTGGTAAAATACTTTGCAAGAGGATTATAAATATAATAACAAAGATTACAATGTTATGTCTTCTTGCTTAACAAAGAAAAATGTTCTTGCCTGGCTACACTCATACATGATATACAGTAAAAGGAAATAAACTCACTATGAATCTTCCTCCTCTTGTATTTGTTCCCATGATCCATAAGGATTAGATTTTTTTTCTGTTTCTTGGGATGATGGTATTTCCTCTTTCTCACTTTGTTCTTCTTCTGATTCACTACTCCCACTCGAAGTTTCAGTTTTCTCTTCTTCTTCAGGTGTTTGCTAAAAGAGCACAGAAATGTTTAATTATAACCATTACATTATTAACCTTCAAAGCAATTTTCACTAACGTGCTGGGGAAGGAAGACGTGAAACTGATTATTTCAAATTAAAATTTGGCTGTGTATCTGCTTATCTATATTGATAAATAATGTAAAGTTGACTGGCTCATTTACTCACTCATCAACAAAAACACTATTTCCCATTTAATTAAAAACCTGAAATTTGGCAGGATGGTACATCTAGGCTAAGTAGGTATCTGCTAAGAAAAGTCATTTTGATATGTCAAGTTTTAGGAGGTAAACATAACAGAAAAACGAATACCTCAGAATCTCACAAATCCTTTGATGGATTTGATTGATTTAAATTTGGTGACATTACAGAAAAAAGAAAATTAGCCAATAACCATTTTTTATTTGTCGATATTTATTAATATTATGCTTACATGCTCTGCACTGCGAGTGAATGACGCAGCAGAAATGATCAACATACTACACAAATAGCACCACTAACCAGGACGTGGTGGTGTCCTGGACAGGAAAAAAGACACGTGATTACACTGTAAAATGGTAAGAGAAAGTCCTAATAGTCTGTTAAGATGTAAAGCTCAATGGATAGTAAGCACTGTTTTCTGCTGCTGGCTGTCAGCATTCTTAGAAGCTTGATTATCCATTCCACTCCATTGCCCCCAAGCCCTTGGCAGTAAGAGGCCCTGGTCTTGAATTTCTTATGGGAAAATGCTCAACCTTCCTCGTTACTCATGTTAATACATCATTGTAACACATGGGGTACTGGTACTTATGTATAGCCACTTCAAGCACTGCTTTGCATATATATTCACATCTGCAAACTTTAAAGGGGACTATATACAACTGATGAAAAACATGAACAAAAATGCTGTGCTTGAGTGAATGGCATAAACAAATGAAAGTGATTAAAATCTAATAAGGATAATGCATGCTCAGATACATCACCTTAGTCCTGCTGATTGCCAATTTCAATTCAAAAGCATATACATCTGTAAAACTGTGTTTTGCAATGACCATCAACAAAAGCCAAGTCACTAGAAAAAGCAGCATGGCCAATTCTACGTATATACTGTGTTCAAGAGTATGCAGCTCCAGTAACCTAATAATATAATTAGTATTACTTATTATTTGACTGATACATTTATCCAAGGGGACTTGCAACATTTGTAAACAAGCAGGCAATATAATCGAAGACCACTGACACCCTGGGAAACCATTCATTTCAATTATAACCACCATGGAAACACCACCAATTTGCCCATAAATAGCTTTTTTTCTACTTCAGTCACTCTGGTAAATCATAACCTTTGATTCTGACATCTCCAAATACTGTACATTTGCACAAAGTAAATTATGTTTAAAACCTTTTATTGTAAGAGGCAAGAGTTCACCTCTATACTGTACATGGTTACTACTGTATGTGTTTATTGTGTTTTTGTTCACTAGAATATCACTTAAAATGCAACTGACAATAATAGCAGTATTATTTGTAAATCTAAGACTGTAACACCCAGACAGCTTCCTAGCAATAATGTTACTTGGCAATAAAGATCAACTTAATTTCACATCCTCTGTTCTTAAAATAACAGAGTCCCAATAATGAAATAATTTTAAAAATTGAGAGCAAAAAAGTTATTATATGGAATAACACTGCCTGATAACTGAAAACCAAGTCAAACAAAAGTATTCTGAACAGCCTGAATACAGCTATCCTTATGTATGGCAAATGTCCTTTATGAGAAATAATTGCAATGAAAAATTTGAAAATTCCTTCACTGAAGTCTGCAGGAAAGAATATTCAGTAATGCCTCATACACTGTAATCCATAATTTATTTGTAATGAACTTGGAATTAATTATAGTTTAAAATACCTGGAAACTTGTAAATTATTTATTCACTAATTGGAACATAAAAGTTAAATTCTGATTCACTTCAATTTCCATTTTTATTTTAATTTCCTAGCGATGTGCTGGGTTGACCACATCTCTTTAGCGGTAGTGTGGACGGTGGATGTGTGGCAATGATTTGTTCTATAAGCTGGCATGTAATGTTTGCATAAGATACAGTTTCGCCAGCTTTTTGTTTGTAAAAGACGAATGCATTCCAAATGACAAAATATCTTTTTGTAGTATTTCTTTTGCTGCCTCCACATAATGGGACAGAAAGTCAATTCTTGATCTGCATGATCTACGCCACCCATTGTGTTATTGTTGACGACCACGGCACAAGGCTTCGTAACCTGCTTGTTGCCTTTTGCCTGTACAGTGACCATAGCTGCATTATGTACAGTGTTAAGAAGACAAACATATTTTTTGTCTTTACATTTCAGCACAAGCACTTTATCCTTTTGCCAAGCTACTAGTGCTACCTCGCTGTAACTTAGCTCTGCCAAAGTCTTCAGGCATGCCACAATGGTTAGGACGCACTGTTCCATATGCGTCAGTCTTTAATGGCAGCAAGATGTCAAACAGCTCTGGGGAAGTACAAAAATTGTCCATGGTTATACAATAACCTTGATCCAGCAAAGCATCTATCAAAGTCAGCACCGAAGACGTAGCAACGTCATACTGACTGTATTTCAGATCAAACATTGTCCCTTTTACTGTGTACAGAACCAAATTTCAAATGTATCCCGTTTTAGATTCACAAAGCTTGTAAAACTTTATGCCAAATTTTGCTGTTTTTGACACGATGTACTGCATCCATGACAGTCTGCCATTATAAGCCATCAGACTTTCAATCGATGCCAACATCTTGGTTCGGAATGTACACGCTCTGAAATTTTTCAACAATGGCTTTTTTGTGTATCTACCAAATTTTCTTCAGTTTGGGTGCTGGATGGGTATTCTCATCAAAGTCTTCATTTTGGTAAAGTGCAGATATTTCATAATTAGTGAAAACCTGCACTCAGACATAATTTCTCCAAAACAGCACTTTTATGGCCTGAGTGATTCTCGGTTCTAACGTTTGCGCAAGATGCATCTGTATAGTTGCCAGAATGGCACTCGGGACTAACGCTTTTAGCATGGTTTTCATAGCCCGAGTAACATTCAGGTCTAACACTAATTATGCTAATTATTGATCTGATGTTTGTTTTAAAAGAGTAAAACATTAAAAGCTACTTTGTCTATTGAAAACAACAAGAATACAGTACCAGACTTCAATTTTGACTCTCTTGATCTTGTAATTGAATAAAAAAATTTCCACAATGTTAAAATCATTTAGAAAAAGTAGTAATTCTAAATCATAAAACCTCTAACTATGAGGGGACAGACTCAAGTCTTAAGGCATTTTCACACCTAGTTTGTTTATTTCTCTGGTGCAATTTCCCTGAAAGTCCAGTTCGTTTAGGTATATGTGAACAAGCCATTCACACTCTGGTGTGGACAATCATACAGAGACGCTATGGAAACTGTGGTCTTGGTGTGGTACCAAACAAATCCTGGAGTAGTTCACATGAGATCTGAATGTGATTTGACATTGGACCAATTTAACTACATGAAATATTGTGCATTATACATGACATATTGTGTGCTGTGGAAGTTACATTGAGCATCTGGTGTCGATTATTTGGGAAACTCATTCACAGCATAATGAGTCAATGATTAACATGAAGCATTGAAAATAATAAAAAGGTATAAAAAAAAAGCACATGTACAAAATTATCACAATTCACATAAAATGACTCTCACAATTACTTGATCAATCACAGCAGCAGCTGATTCAGTCACACGTGTGCAACGGATAGCAGTAAAACATGCTTTTTATTATTGACACTAGAATCTTTGAAGCTTACGAAAAAGCTTGTAATCCCGGGCCACCTTAAATTCCTTTGCACCTCTCTTCATCAGCGTCTTTTGTTTTGCAAATGTGTCAATTAGTACAAGCAGCAAGCAGGCTGCTATCCCATTCCCACAACCTCCACCCCCAACAGAGCTGAAGTCAGTTACAAAATTCTCAGAGCTCAAGTGTATTTATCTAGGTGTGATGTGCCTGGAGTTGTATAGGGTAAATAATATATTATTATTTGGAATACATACATTTCATGTGTGTTCCATGTCTACAATGATCTGGATAAATGTGCAGTAGAATGACAGGAAACGTGAGGCAAGAAATGCTAAACACATACCTAAAACAGAAACTTTTTCCATTTTAAACTAATAATGACGTGAAGTGTATAATGTGTGAAGACTTTAGTCCAAATATCAAATAAACATGAGTGCTTTTATTAAAGAATGTAACCAAAGGAAAAAAAAAATCAATTTACATGTTGCTTTCAATGAGTTAAAAACCCAAGCTCAAACGTCAATCATCAGAAATTTGATATGTATTCTTGGATGGTGCTGCGGTAAGAACTGCTGCCTTATAACCAAAAGGATCCGGGTTTGAGTCTGGGCACTCCGTGTTTTGAGTAGTGAGCTGCTATTGTTATTACTATAAAGTAATAAAAACAATATTTGATTTGAGTCTAACACCCAGTGTAAACTTTGGTTACTTGTAGAAGTTACTGCTTTTTTTTTTTATTATTCAGTTTTATTCTGTCGATGACATTCACTGGTGAGACTCAAATACTTAAAACATGTTATGAAATATACAAATCTTGACATGAATTGCCAGTCAGTGGCTCCACAATGGGGACACTTTTGTTAAGCTCATTTGGCTGTCAAGACCTGATTTTTGCCTTTCAATAAAAAAGGTGACCCTGTAGTTAGGATATAGCGGGTTGGATAATGAATGGATGGAATAAAAAAGGTGCCGCGACTTTTACAGCCCATTTCCGCGCTCTGAAGGCGGTGCAAGATTGCCATTGTTGCAAAGCAATAAAGATAATAAGGAAAGTTATAAAGTTAAGAAGATAGTGAAGATAAAAATAAATAACATTATGTAAAATTATAGGCTACAAGTATACAATTTAATGATAATTCATTGAAGTAAATTCACATCATCATTCCTTGTGTTCCTGCCACACCATTTTTAACCTAGCCTTAACAAAGCATGTCTATCATTGCTTTTTCTTCTATTTGTATAACATAGTGCAAAAGGAAGTGAGTGGTCATGCTTGAAGTGATCAGTTAGGTGAAAATGGGAGAAAAGGAACCTTGGGCCAGTAAGGGAAAAAAAGGACGTGACAACCACCCTTTTGTGCGTGCCCCTGGTTTTTTCCATCTATACTAATTAATAAAAGGCAAAGCCCTCACTGACTCACTGACTGACTGACTGACTGACTCATCACTAATTCTCCAACTTCCCGTGTAGGTGGAAGGCTGAAATTTGGCAGGCTCATTCCTTACAGCTTACTTACAAAAGTTAAGCAGGTTTCATTTCGAAATTCTACGTGTAATGGTCATAACTGGAACCTGTTTTTTGTCCATATACTCTAATGGAGGATGCGGAGTCACGTATCGCGTCATCACACCTCCTACGTAATCACTTGAACTAAAAACAAGGAAGAGATTTACAGCACGAGTCAAACGCGGGAACGAAGGTAAATGACGTTAATTTTTGAGTGTCTTTTAATACTGTGTAAGCATACATATTAAAACATGTGCAATTAAACGTGTGCATTTACGGGGTGATTTCTCAGGCATAAAAGCTCGCCTTTTATCAAACGCGAGAACAAAGGTAAATGACGTTAATTTTTGAGTGTCTTTTAATACTGTGTAAGCATGCATATTAACACATGTGCAATTAAACGTGTGCATTTACGGGGTGATTTCTCAGGCTTAAAAGCTCGCCTTTTATTAAAAAGGTAAATGCTAACTGTTTTCATTCTGAAGGGCACAAACCACGTTGGATTTTGTAATGATAGTTGATTAGTAAGGTCTATTAAGGGATACGTACAGAATGATTAGTAATGCCTGTGAATGCCGATGCAAGTAGGAGAATGGGCGTGAACTAAAGAACGATTAGTAACTTATACAGTAAATATCTCTAAAGTCTGTCTATTAAAAACTTATTATATCTTTCAATCGTGTGTATTGATTAAACTACGAACCTAACAAGATCACTACATGGTGTCAGAAGTGGCGGATTGCAAGAGGAATGTGAAGAAGAGGTTCAGCTTTTGAACGAGTCGCGTGTCTGTTAGTAACCCGAAAACGTGATCAGAAAACGCTAAGACGTTCTAGCAAAAGAGAAAAACAAATATGTTAGGATTACAGCCCCCACCAAATCTCCAGTTAAAGGGAAATGTAGCTGAAAATTGGAAAAGATTTAAACAGAGATTCGAGTTGTATCTTGCTGCGATTGAAGCAGATAGGAAAAGTGAAAAAATTAAAGCGTCTATGCTTCTACATGTAATTGGTGAAGAGGCGCTAGAGGTGTATAACAATTTTCAGTTTGAAGAAGATGGAGACAATATGAAATTGAACAAAATAGTTGAAAAATTCGAAACGTATTGCAACCCAAAGCGCAATGTGACGTTTGAGCGGCACAAGTTTTTTTACATGTTTCCAGAAAAGCGGAGAAACAATAGACCAGTATGTGACGGAATTGCGTAATAGGAGCTGTTCTAAGAAGAAACCGTCAAGACATCAAAGGACCAATAACCTCTAATCAGAACACTAACACCAGCGAAACAAATATTAACGAGAAAACAAGTATAAATCAGGAAAGAACATCTCAACTGCAAACACAATTAACCAGAATATCAAAATGTCAAGTAAAACCACCAGAACGACTCATTGAGACATGTTGAGGATTAAAGGAACATTTTCAATTAAGAAATGCTGAATTCCTTTAACAGTTGTGCTTTTTATACATAGTTTGAATGCTGGATGTATGCCTGAAATGTTCTGGATAGTTCAGTTGTTTGAAGTGATCAAGAATTAAACGTGTGCATTTACGGAGTGATTTCTCAGGCTTAAAAGCTCGCTTTTTATTAAAAAGGTAAATGCTAACTGTTTTCATTCTGAAGGGCACAAACCACGTTAGATTTCAGCCGTTAAACGCGCAAAAATGTCGGTACACCAGATAAATAAGCACAACATATTATCAGTTGTATTGTATGCTTACAATACATATAGAAATGTGTTAATCGTTAACTAATAGTATCGGATGGTGTTTTTCGACTCGCACCTTGATTTAAATGATTGCATGTCTTGGTGGGTTTGCATAGCTTATTGTCAATATCTTTACACCTCTTTTTAAGACTTATTGACTGAAACGGGCTTTCATGAAAAAACTTAGGGCTTTGCTACAAGATACACCCTCCACGAGTTAAGGAAGTAAAAATAAAAGGTATATATTTCTGTTTTATTTAAACCTTTTAAGTTCGTATGCATAGCCCCATTTGGTTGTTTAAGTTTTTTTTTTTCTTCAGTAATATTTAATCTCATTAAAGAAAAACAACATATCCATTTTACTTTTTTTGTATCTCTTTAGTAATATTTTAGTGTAAAAGGATAACGAGTATTTAAACCTTTTAAAAATGTTACTTTATAAAGTTATTTTACACAATGTTGAAAAATTAATAAGAAAGCTACATATTTTGGCAGCTGCTGCTTTAATTTTCAATGAAATGAAAAAAGCTCTCCAAGAGAAAACCTCAATGAAGAAGAAACAGTTTGCACTATCTAAAAATGAGAAACCCTCATTTATAAAGGTTTGCTGCAGATGACTTAACTGAAAATAAATGAATAGTTCCTATGTGTATAATACATATTTATCTATTTGACTTATGCCTTTATTCCAGCAACTTGCAACATCTGAGGTACAATTTGTTACATTACTTTGGTTTTTTGCAGCACAGGCAGGTGAAGTGACTTCCTCAGGGTCACACAGTGGTGTCAGTACCACGATTTGAACTGACAAGCTCCGGGTTTGCTTAAATATTACTGAAGAATGAAAAAAAACGAAAACGGGCAAATGGGGCTATGCATACAAATGTCCATCCATCCATTATCCAACCCGCTATATCCTAAATACGTGAGCCAATCCCTGCCAACACAGGGCACAAGGCAGGAAACAAACCCCGGGCAAGGTGCCAGCCCAACGCAGGGCGCACACAGCCACACACACCAGAGACAATTTAGAATCGCCAATGCACCTAACCTGCATGTCTTTGGACTGTGGGAGGAAACCAAAGATATGTGTATATGTAGATATGTATATATATGTATATATGTATATGTATATATATGTTTACATAACCTCTTTAACATACTACTTCTCCGCTGCGAAGCGCGGGTATTTTGCTAGTTTCTAATAAAATACACCTATCAGGGATATGTAAATCATTGTTGCCTTTATCAGAATTAAGTTTGACTTAGAATTGAGCAGCAAACAGAACAGTCTACAATGAAAATATAGTCTACTATCCTCTTCAATAAAATCCCTGTGTGCGTCCAGGTGTCCGTGTGTGTGTGTCTTCTGGTGAAGTGCGCATGCGTAGGGCACGGTGCGATGCGCAATATTACTGTCAGAGAAAGTTACAGGCGTTTTACGGAAATACAAACCAGTATTACTGCGAGAGGAAATTAAAGGTACACAATACAGTGACTCATATTACAGCCACATACAAGCCAGTATTACTGTCAGAGGAGATTAAAGGCATATTACCGACGCGCACACCTGTATTACCGCCAGAGAAAATTAAAGCCAGCGGACGTACAAGACAGTATTACTGTCACAGAAAATTAAAGACACACAATACACGGCGGCAGCCCACAAAGAACGGTTAGCTCAGCAAATAAACATAAACAAAAGAAAGTCTGAAAGAAAGAAAAATACGACCAACAGAAAGAATGAGGTCAAAGTCCCTTGCCATTTAATATAGACTATTCCTACTAATGTTTATGCACTACTGTTCTAGCCCCCGTTATTGCAATGGGCTAAATGAGTAGTAAACAATAAAATGTCACTGCTTAATCCAGCATTGCAACTTCCTAAACATTTGGAATACTAAAATTTATAATTTAGATTATTTTCATGATAAAATGCAATAAAATATTCATAGTAAAATATAAAAGTAATTTGTTCATTTAAATTATTTAGACTATTAATAATTACAAGTGAGTAAGTTAATATTTTCATGTTCTTTATAAGTTTTGAAGACTCATTATTCTAATGTTGCAGGTAGCTCTACTTTCATGGAGAAGTTTTCTGTGTTGCAATTTGTTATGTGGAGAAGTAAGAAGGTAAAAAGGGAAGGAAGGGAGCTCAGCACAACTGCAATGTGCAGGAATGTGTAATTAAATTTATTTACTTAATTTAATGATTATATAAAAATATCATTATATTAATTAAATACAGTATATACACAAGAATTAAAAAATGTACATGTACATATAAAGCATTAGAAACCCTGCGATGGGACACATGTACAGTACAGTAAGGAACAGGAAGAAGTCACAGTAACAATTCGCACCGTATGTGACTTACTCAATATTTGTTCAGTACAGTTTGCTTGGAACTGTCCATGCCCAAGTCATTCAGAGTGATCGAACATGGCACTTATGATTTTGTCCGACTCTGCATTTGGAATGTGTGCAGCTTCATGCACACCTTTCAAAATGACGCACTTTGCATAAGCGCGTTCATGGTACTACGTTCCAATGTGCCATCTGCTGGTGAAAGAGGTGCAAACACATTGAAAGAACATAGGGGTGTTTGCGTCTTTCAACTGGCATGACAAACCACAATAAAATTTACGCACCTTATCAAATATTCGGTACAGTACTACAAATTGAAGTAAGCAGTAAATAAGCATAAACAATTCCCATTCTTATTCAGCTCACAGCAATTATACTGTGCATCATCAATGATTGTGACATTCAACAGGACACCACAACACCTAAGGGTATAAAATAACCTATTCTGTTATGTTTAGCTAAAAAGTATAGAGACAGTGAAAATGGGCATACAGTCAAAAATCTATATATATAAAATCCCTATGTGCGTCCAGGTGTCCATGTGTGGGTGTCTTCTGATGAAGTGCGCATGCGCGGGGCACGGTGCGATGCGCGATATTACTGTCAGAGAAAGTTAGAGGCGTTTTATGGAAATACAAACCAGTATTACTGCAAGAGGAAATTAAAGGTACACAATACAGTGACGCATATTACAGCCACATATAAGCCAGTATTACTGTCAGAGGAGATTAAAGGCATATTACCGACGCGCACGCCTGTATTACCGCCAGAGAAAATTAAAGGTATATTACGGACGTACAAGCCAGCAGACGTACAAGACGGTATCCTTCAATAAGGGCGCGCACAGGCATCCTTCAATAAGGGCGCGCACAAAAAGGCGAGCCTCAAAAGGGCGACGTCAATTGGGCGCAGCGAATAAAGGCGCGCGTAAATAAAGATCTGCACCTTTGTTGCTCTTCACATATTCCAGAGCCATTTGAACTAAATTATCTACGAACGCCTTTATTCGCTGCGCTCAATTGAGGTCGCCTTTTGAAGCTCGCCTTTTTGTGCGCGCCCTTATTGAACAGAGCCATACAAGACAGTATTACTGTCACAGAAAATTAAAAGACACCCAATACACGGCGGCAGCCTACGAAGAACGGTCAGCTCAGCAAGTAAACATCAACGAAAGAAAGGCTGAAAGAAAGAAAAATACGACCAACAAAAACAATGAGGTCAAAGTCCCATGCCATTTAATATAGACTGTTCCTACTAATGTTTATGCACTACTGTTCTAGTGCCCATTATTGTAACGGGCTAAATGACTAGTAAGCAATAAAGAGGGCATTTCCCACTACCACCAAACAAAGTAAAAGTAAAATTAAATTGCCTTATTTCTCAATAACAGTGAAAAGTATTACACAGACTGCATAATTAAAATGAACTAATATGTATCCTTGGTATTTTAAATATATATATTATTACTTTCTTGAATGGCTAGACAGATGTCTTTATTAAAACAGCCTTGACCATTTCTATTTGGATGTGCAGTATGTTTTTAATCTCAAAGCAAAGTACTTGAAATCATGCACATGTAATTAACAACCACATATTTCATACACTTTTAAAGCAATTGTGTAAATAAATAATGCCCAGAAAAAGTCTAAATTATATGACACATTTATGAAAATAAATGAGGATAGCAATAAAGAAAAAAAAACTTTTTTTCTCTTGCTGCTATGCTGTCACTCATTTTCATTTTCCAGAAATAGCTAAAACAGCATGTATAAAAAGTGCAATGTTCAAACTGTCGGATAAGTTTAGGTGATCAGCAAGGACTGTGTTACAACTATGCACAACACACTAATTTTCATTCATTGTAATGCTCATTTTCACTCAAAACAAAAATAATGAGTTTTCCACATTGCTAAAGAAATCCATTTAAGCCCCCTGGTGACAACATACTGTATATAAAGTCAGAAATAAATCAGTAAGCAACATTTTTGTTATGTACAACATGACAATACAGATGTCTGTGATTTCTAAAATAATATATTCTTTTATCACTAAGGGCCTATGAGTATATACAAAATTAATTGATGTCCAAAACGTGAAGAGAACATATTTTTGCTTTTTTATATTATATGAGAAATGAAATCACGTTACTAGATATGAATATCTTTTGTGAGGTCTGATGCATGGATTATACATTAATATACAGTAAATTACCTTGTTGTTGCTGTGTATAAGTGATAATTACAGACTTTTAATCCTAATGTCCATGCGAGTCTAAAACCTTCTTTTATTTCTGTGAAATAACCAATTAAATTTAAAGTAAAATGTTACTGTTATATTGTTCAACTTGCTGTTTCAATCTGGTATATGACTGAATATGTGTATATCTTGCTCTAAAATTTATTATTGGCCTTCGTACCTCTTCTTCTACATCTTTCTCTCCATCATCATCTTTTTCCTCTATACTCTGCAGCTCCTCTGAATCATTTTTTAAAATTTTCTCTGTTTCTGGTGCCACTGTCTCCTCTGTACTTTCGACACTATCAGATTTAGGAATAAAATCTTCTGGTTTCTCCCATGTTGACTCTATAAAACATTTTACATAGCACTTGACTAAAAAAAAAATAATTCAGCTAGTTTTTCATTCCTTTACACAAATTGCATATATGGCCAATCTGTCACATAAGTAAAAATAATGATAATCATTAATAAATAGAAACAAAGCAAAACTTTATTTATTAAAGACATAAAATTTGATAATTTTAGTATTTGTGTGTCAATAAAACAATGCAGTCAACTGGTCAAGGATGCAAAACATTACATCACACACACATTGATGACAGGCAATTTGGAAAGCAGCCAATCACAGGAGTCTTGGGTGCACTATGTCAGGAATTTTATCTTTGTTTTCCATAAAAACATTAAAATACATTTTTTTAATACAGGGTAAAAGGAAAGAAATTATCATTATGAGTGGAGTGTTCCTTAATATTATTATTCTGTTCCTAAACATCCATTTACTGATGAACGAGTGGCAAAAAACTTTTTTCTACAAATTTTTTACTTTAAAATGGAATCCAAGTTAAACTGAAAAGAACTCTGTCACCTACCTCCAGTAGATGAATTGTAATAATATGTATAGCCATCTGAAGTTACAGCTTCTATCCAGTTACTGCCTGATTGTTCCTAAAACAGACCAAAACAATTAAATTCAAAAAATATTATCAGTTGAAAAAGGCACACAAAACATTTTAAATACTAAATGTAGTAATCTGAAAATTCCTGTAATCTCAAAACACGTTTCACTTTTTTGGATATGGTTGTTTCCTTTGCATGTTGTGCCATTTAGTAGCTGAAGGCCATTCTTTATATACAGAACCTTCTTCAAGCAAGTATGTTAGATTTAATAATCCTGTATATCAACTAATTATACTGGAAATAAGATTATGAAAAATCTCAAAATGCTTAATATTCCACTGGCTTGAAAAACAAAACTTTAAAAGGTGCGTTTGCAAAACATTTTTGTATATTAAGATTTGCTCTGCTTGCATTTTTCTTTAAATTTGGTTTCTTTTCTCAACAAACTTGAGAACTGCTGTAATTCATTAACCTGGAAACTAATCAAAACATTTTCCCCCATACTGATCAAAGAATTTAGGTTCATTAGCATAAAATCACAATTCATGTGCTTAAATTCACCATGCTTTACTCACTGTGATTAAAAATCAGGATAGAGCAATACAGAGGTGATTTCTATGAATGTTGATACTAATAATACTGTACCAAAAATTTGTTAAAATTAATCAAGTTTTATGACTGTATTAATATGGGCCGATGTAGTCCTTAAAGGCTGAGGACTAAAATGTACATAAAGAAAAATAATATAACAGCAAAGCAACATGGAGCCAGGAAGAAAGTTTTCTTTATAAATTATTTTTAAGTTGATATTGAATATCTTTGACCTTTTCCCTTTAAATTTCAACATCTTTTTGGAACACTGATTTCATTACCATGACGTTGTATCGCTATATACCATGATTCCGATTCATCTGGCCACAGAAACACTATTAATGAGACTGGATAGCGACCCCACCATAGAGACAAGAACCAAACTGTCCATCAAAGACATAATGCACCTAATATCATTTTGCCAAAAAACTCACTTTCATTTCAAAGGCAAGTACTACACTCAGAAAAAAGGCATGCCAATGGGATCGCCGTTATCAGGACTCCTAGCGGAACTGGTAATGCAGAGATTTGAAAACATGGCTTTATCCCAGATCACACCCAAAATTTGGATGCGCTATGTAGACGACACATTCGTCATACTAAAAAAGGACCAGCTGAACGAGTTCTACAATCATATCAGCACAATATTCTCCACAATCCAGTTCACAATGGAAAAAGAAATGAACCGACACATCAGCTTCCTGGACATCTACATCAAAAGAAATAATGACGCCACCCTGACCACAAGTGTTTACCGCAAAGAATGCTACGCAGACAAGATTTTACACTTCACCAGCAACCACCCGGTATCTCATAAACGGAGCTGTGTGAAAACCCTATTCAGACGAATCCACACTCATTGTAATACTAAGGAAACAAAAATTAATGAGAGACGCTATCTCTTCCACCTTTTCACCTCAAACGGATACTCAAAAACATTCATTAATCGTAGCTTACACAGGAGACGCCAAATAAATCAGCAAACAATTGACTTAAATCAGAACCCCCACCCCACCTGGCACTCACTCCCTTATCACCACAAGGTGTCAGAATGTACAGCGCGCATCCTGACCAAGTGGGGCGTCAGAATAGCTCACAAACCCATGAACAATTTGCGCACAGTCCTCTTTAATGCCAAAAACAAGAAATCGACAGCAGAAACACGAAACACAGTTTATAGTATCCCATGCAATTCTTACTCAGCGGTATACATAGGACAAACTTCAAAAAGAATCTCAACACGTGTACAGGAACATCGCAACGGCGTCAGAAGAAAGGACGCGCTATCATTGATCTATGCACATACTAAATCAACAGGACACACATTCAACTGGGACAATGTAAAAGTAAAATTTAAGGCCAGTACTAAAAGTGCCAGAGAGTTGTCCGAGTCTTGGCTATCAAATGAAAACGCCATCAACAGACACTTGGACATAAATCCAGCATATGCTAACTTAAGAAGAACATGTACATAATAAATAAACTATACAACCCCCCCCCCCTTGATCATACTGACTTTGTCACCTCCCCCCCCCCCCCACTTAATGTGTTGCTATATATTGCCTTTGATTCTTGTAAGTCTAAGCATTATCCTCTGATGAAGACCCCTGGTAGGGGTTGAAAGCTCAGGAATAAAAAACTATTTTATGATACGTGATTCATTTTTTCTCCCTTTGTGGATCTCCAGCTGCAAATATGCAAACCGTATCACAGACCTTCTCTTCCATATATATATATATATATATATATATATATATATATATATATATAGCCAAATCCGCACGCTTCGCAGTGGCGAAGTACTGCTTTTAAATTTTTATTAAGAAGAAAACCTTTTTAAATTGAGGGAAAATATACAAATAACGATTTGTGAAGGATCTGTTTTTTTGTGAAGCTGCCTTTACACTGCCTCTCCGCTGTTTTATAAACGAACGCCATATAAGGCCGTCCTTTCTCCTTGCTTAGCGGTTCTGTATTGTTTTATTGTTTGTTTATTACGATTGTTATAGTTATTGTGTAGCCATTTGAGACTCACTTTTCTGTTCAGGTACCCATTTCCTTTATGTAATCCGCAGATTCTCCGCTATTTTTTGTTCGTTTATTACAATTATAGTTATTTATGGATTCCCTTCTTTAACTGACTGCCTGCTCATATAAGGCCCTCTGCTGTTTTTTTGTGAAGCAGCCTTTACACAGGTTCTCCGCTGTTTTATAAACGAACGCCATATAAGGTCATCCTTTTTCCTTGCTTCGCCAAGGAAGCAGCCTTTTTATTTAATCCACGGGTTCTCAGCTGTTTTATTGTTCGTTTATTACGATTGTTATAGATCTCTTTGTATACCACGTTGTCAGTTCAGCACTCCGGTTGTAATATGACCAAGCCGTGCAAGCTTACTGTTAAGAATGCAACGTATAGTTGTACAGGAGAAAAGCAATCTTGCCTCAAATCAATGGCAACCTTTTGTAGGTCTATAAACTTAATTTAAACTTTAGGTGTACATGGTGCTTTGTTTCCGAAGTACCTGCACTCATGAAAATGTCTGTATGCGTCAGTCGCTTCATATTCTTTTCCTACATTATCAATTGTGTAATGTGTTTTTTGAACAGGTTTGATTCATCGAAGTGATCACTCGTGCTGCATTCAGTCAGTTCACGTGAGCCGCTCTCTTGTGTGATGTTGCGATGTCCACGGCTTTATTTAATGTTAGCTAAGACCCGGCACTTAAAAGTTTCTCGCTACAGCAATTTTAACTCTGTTACAACGTGATCCAAAGTCTCGTTTATACCTCGTGTCTTCTCATTAAACTTGTATGTCGCGAATATGGTATTGCAAACGGCAGCGGGAGCGTTTCTATAAACTTAATTTAAACTTACGGTTTACACCGTGCTTTGTTTCCGCAGTAGCTGCACTTATGAATATGCTTGTATGCGTCACTCGCTCGCTTCTTATTGTTTCACTGCCTTCTCAATTGTGTAATGAATGTTTTCTTCAGCGCTCTTCCTTGTTTTCTACGTACTGCATTCACAGTCAGTTCACGTGATTACGTGGGAGGCATGATGACGTGATACGCAACTCCGCCTCCCACGGCCATCGAGCTGCAGTCTATTACAGTATATGGACAAAAAAGAGGTTCCAGTTATGACCGTTACGCGTAGAATTTCGAAATGAAACCTGCCTAACTTTTGTAAGTAAGCTGTAAGGAATGAGCCTGCCTAATTTCAGCCTTCCACCTACACGGGAAGTTGGACAATTAGTGATGAGTGAGTGAGTGAGTGAGTGAGTGAGTGAGTGAGTGAGTGAGTGAGTGAGTGAGTGAGAGTGCTTTGCCTTTTATTAGTATAGATGTAAAAAGTGTTGAATTTTTTGGCTTGGGAAAAAAACCCACTAAAAAGTACAAAAAAAAACTAAAAGTACAAAGTCAGAAGTGTAGAAAGTACAATAATGACAAAATAATAATAATGAATAATATTACTCATAATATGAACGGCACACTGCATGTGTGAGTGATGCAAATGTCACTTTCGGATTCCCAGAATCACTTTCAATTTCACTGCCAGATGACAGATTCACTTTGTCATCACTGCTGATGACAGGGGTTTCTTATGATCATCACAACAATCTAGACAGGAATTATTCAGCCCAACAAAGCTCACCAGTCCTATCCTCTTAATTCTTTAAAAAAAAAAATCAAGTCTAGTTCAGAAAGTCCCTAAAGTCTTACCGTCTACCACGCTACTTGCTGGCTTTTTCCAAGTGTCTATGGTTCTCTGTGTAAAGAAAAATTTCCTACTGTTTGTGCAAAATTTACCTTTAACAAGTTTCCAATTGTGTCTCGGTGTTCTTGATGAACTCATTTAAAATAACGGTCTTGATCCACTGTACTGATTCCCTTCAAAATTTTAAAAACTTAAATCATGTCACCTCTTAATCTTCTTTTGCTTAAACTGAAAAGGTTCAGATCTTTTAATTTTTCTTCATAATTCATCCCGTTTAGCCCTGGAATCAGCCTAGTCACTCTTCTCTGGACCTTTTCTAGTACTGCCATGTCCTTTTTGTAGCCTGGAGACCAAAACTGCACACAGTACTCCAGAGGAGGCCTCACCAGTGCATTATAAAGCTTGAGCATAACCTCCTTAGACTTGTACTCTACACATTCTGTTTGCCTACTTAATGGCTTCTGAACACTGTCGGGAAATTGATAGCGTAGAGTCCACTACGACTCCTAAATCCTTCTTATCAAGTTTCAGACCTCCCATTGTGCATTAAATCCTAACAGTTTTATTTTATATGTATAATACTTTACATTTACTGACATTAAATTTAATCTGCAACAAATCTGCCCAAGCCTGTATGCTGTCCATGTCCTTCTGTAATGATTTAACAGATTCCAAATTATTTGCCAATCCACCTATCTTGGTATCATCTGCAAACTTAACCAGATTGTTACTTATATTCCTATCTAAATCATTTATATATATTAAAAATAGCAGTTGCCCTGGCATTGACTCCTGTAGGACACCACTCTTAACATCAGCCAATTCTGATGTTTCCATTTGAACCATCACGCTCTGCTTCCCGAGTCTGAACCAATTCTGCACCCATCTTAAAAGGTCACCCTGAACATCCACTTTTTTTAGCTTGATGCCTAACCTCTCATATGGCATGCTTTCTCAAAGTCAAGATAAATAATATCATATGCTCCACTTTGATCCTATCCTTTTGTTGCTTCCTTATAGAATTCCAGCATGTTGTTAAAACATGACCACCCTCTCCTGAACCCATGTTGATTGTTCCTGTACTTGCCATGTGCTGCTCAATCTTATCCTTAAAATGCCTTCCATTAATTTTCCTGTGATGCATGTTAATCTTACTGGCCTGTAGTTGCTTGGATCTGCCCGATTACCCTTTTTATATAACGGGATAATATTTGTCATTTTCCAATCCTTCGGAATCTACTCAGTGCACAGTGACTTCTTAAAAATGTGTCAAAGGTTTAAATATGTACTCGCTAGCCTCCTTAAGAACTCAAGGGTAAATATTATCATCTGGTACTGGTGATTTGTTTTGATTTCAACCTATTAAATCTGAGCAGTACTTCTGCCTCTACAATTTCCAAATCCTTCAGTACCTCCTTAGTAGTCCCATTTACCGCTGGGAGGTTATCCATTTCCTTACTTGTGAAGACCTCAGAAAAATGCAAGTTCAGAGTGTCTGCTACTTCACTGTCTGTATCTTTTAATTCCCCATTACTATTTCTGATGCACTTCACATCCTCATTGACTGTTCTTTTACTACTAAAATACTAAAATAATCTCTTAGCGTCATCTTTCGTCTTATCTGCTATATTCCTCTCAAACTGTCTTTCAGCCTCCCTGATATCCGTCTTAATGGTTGCCCTCATGTTCTCATATGCCCTACAATTCACTTTGGAGTTATTAGTCTTATACAGTATGCCTTATAAAGCTGTTTTTTTCCATTGCAGCTTCTTTTATAAGTCTTTATTAACCCACTGCAGATTTTTTTAAAATTTCCTATTAATTCCAAATGTAGGCATGTACCTGCCCTGTATTACATGTAAAACATTTTTAAAACTGTTCCACAGCTCCTCAACTGTCTCAACACTTAACAGCTTATTTCACTCTATCCTCCTGCCACATCTGCTCAAAATGTAAGTGTTAGTCTTTGCATCCACACTGAGAACTGTATTATATTATGGTTACCTGACCCTAATGGTTCAATCACAATTCTATACTGAAACTACAAAAAACCAAATCCAGACAGGCTTCACCCCGCATTGGTGCTTTAACATATTGTGTTAAAACAAAGGTCACTGATTATATCTAAAAACTCTTGTGCTCCGCCATTTGAAGGTTATCCCAATTATTACTTGGATAGTTAAAGTCCCTGTGTACACTTCCCTTTTTATTATTACTAAAATGATGTGTGTTTAAATTACTGTCTGCATTGGGTGGTCTATAACACACTCCTAAAATAAAACCTCTTTCTCTAATGCTTTCCAGAAGAAGCCACAAGTCCTCACTAAGATGAGGCTCATCGTCCAACTAAATTCTGTTAGACATAAACAGCAACCCCACCTCCTATTCTGTTCTGTCTATGCTTCCTAGAAAATGCATATCCCCCTATGTTATATTCATCCCAATCTTTGTTATTTAATCAGGTTTTAATGTGTTACTCCTAGATTTAAACGTTGGGTTAGAATTTACATCACTGCACATTTTTATTTTTACATTATTGTTTATTCCTGCATGTATAGTTCTAAAACTGGCCTGTCCTAAACTCCCTGCCCCCCACCCCATTCCCTAATTGAAATAATCCTCAACTAACCCATTCATATGCCTCCCCAATTCATTGGATCCCCACCAGTTCTGATGTAAAACTTCATGGCAGAACAGGTCCCATCTGTTCCTAAAGGAGCCCCAATGCTACATAAACCTATACCCTTCTACCCTGCACCGGTATTATCAGAGATACCACCCAGCTCCACAAGGACCTGAAAACAGTTTGACAATTCCAGTTCTGAGGTTGATACCCCCAGACACTGCACACTCTTTACCTTGTGACTATGACCTAGCCATCTCTACCTGTGTGGTCTGGAATCTCCTGCTGTGCCACGTTAGGTTGCACACTATCTCTCTGGAGGACACCCGGGCCAGGTCTGCCAATTCTCTACTACAACACAGGCCAGCCAACTGCTCCTCCAGTTCAGCGACCCTGAGCTCAAGCTGCTGGATCAGATGGCACCTCCTACAGATGTAGCCCTCATAGACAATAGGCTCCTCCAAGCCAACATATAAAAAGTTCAACATCCAACAGGACTTGCATTGCACTGGCCTCATTATTAAAATTTGACGAGGCACCATTTCAAAGCAAGGAGGAGACACATCTACACTGTTGCCTGAGTACCGCCCAGGCCTGACAAATATGCAAGTCATGCCTATACCATTGCCCAAGTAACACTCGGCACTAACGCTGCTAGCACTTTCACAGCCTGAGAAATCCCCAGGTTTTATGCGAGATGTGTCTATACAGTTTCCCGAGTAATATTCTGGACTATTGCTTTTACCACTGTTTTTACATCCCAAGTGAAGCTCGGGTCTAATGCAAAGGAGGTTAATGAAAACTGAAACTGGTGGTGCATTCACCCAGCTGTCTCTTGCGAGAAATTGTGGAAGGCTGTTAAGGTTAATATAACAGTCACACTGTAGCAATAAGTTAACTGATGTCTTGAATTGACCTCTAAATAATAATCTGGTTTGAAATAAAAAGAAGTACCCACAATGGGTTTTCAAGAATTCTGGAATCCTTGAGGATAACAGAAAGGTTTTTTTTTAATTTTTTTTTTTATAAGAAACTGTTAAAGTGGAATTCAGTAATACAACCCCTTGCCTGGTTTGTTCTCTCCACCCACTGCTGGTGCAATAAGCTCTGGCCTAAGCAACAATATAATGGACTAAGTCGGTTTAGAAAAAAAGCTGGCCTATTTAAAACAGTTGGTAGCACCGTGAGACCATAACATCTCTGTTGACAATACATTTGTCTCCTTCGCACAGCATATGATTTATATTTCTACCACACTTTTTATCACAAACATCTGTTTAATTACAGCATTATACCTCCTGGCCTTCAAGATCTTAAATGTTTTGAAATGCTCATAACAATATGCTATTAGTAATTTATATACTCACCTCTCTCTTTTTTTCAGTTTCAACTTTAGATTTTGAACTGTTCTGCAATTCTTCTGGTTTTTCCCATTGAGATTCTAGAAGAAAAAAAGATTACAGATTTTAAAATCCACATATACTTAATGATAAATTGGCACTTGTTATTCAAATACTCTTGCTAAATATATTTGTTACATAAATGACAAAATATATGGTACTGACCACAGGACATAAATATTAGTGACACAAATTAGTTCTTAACACCTATTTATGCATCTAAACTAATGTGTCTCTTCTCCTCATTCACTGGTTATAATTCCTGTCTTCAACTCAAATTCATTGCATTTTTGGAATGTGTCTTTCCTGGTTGCTTTGTATGGTGAGTTTTCCAGGAAATATTAATGTTTTATCATAAAAATTCATGCATTTTGTATATGAAAAAACAAAGTATGCTTTGTTTACTGTGAACATTAAAGTACAAATATTACAATAAACAAAACAAATTTGCTAGTTTTAAGGATGGACTGCATCACCTTCCATATTAACATCAGTTACAAGGGACAAGTAATGATTGGAAATCAGTGGAAATCACAAGTTGAGTAACAGTGACACAGCAAGACTACTAGTCAATGTGACTGGTAGTAAAGGTCTTCAGCAGCTACTTCATTACCACTAACCAGGGTAACTTATTCTACATAAATGCCCTATGACCAACCATACAGAAAATCATTTTGCAAATAAATGCAAAGCTGAAAACTAAGCTAGCTAAAGCCAATAAGCTCATACCCACAAATAATATTTGAATCTTGCTAATCACTGACAGATATATCACAGTAAACTTACCTCTGTAACACGACCAGTACTACAGTCACAAACGTTTACAATCAGGCATACAGTTGTCTGTCTTGCCAAGAAGCTAACTCATTCCATGTTGAATGTATTTATGACAAAACAGAACATTTTAGGCACCAATTTACTCACTCACATGAGCTAGGACTCAGTAGCATGTTTTGTTCATACACTGCAAGACACAGGCAATGACATAGATTTTAATTGTTGGGAATAGCTACCTGCGCATTCCAAGAACATCAGCACCATCATATATTAGTAGTGTGGACAGTCATTTGATCATTGTCAATTACTGTGTTTGACTTCCAATTGTTTATAGTTACTTGCTTTTTAACTGGTTTGATTTATGACTAAACCAAAAAAGTCTAAACCATCAGTTGTTTCAAAGTATCTAGTCACCTTAATTTGATATTAAATATGTTAAGAAAACACCATACAAAAGTTAACATGCCCAGAGCTGTCTCAACCATACTTACAAAACACAGATATAGCACACAAATAATGGGTGCACCATCCATTGTCTATGTTTTTCAAAAATGTTGTAAACAACAGACTTACCCCCTGTAACAGTGTTATAGTAGTAAGTGTAACCATCATCGCTGATACCTTCCACCCATATATTGTCTCTTTTATGTTTTGGAGTTTCTTGTTTATATTGTGGCTGTCTGTATGTATTTGACGATGGTTTACTTGTAACTCCTGTTGAGGCTGATGGAGCTATAAATAAAAAAAGTTAAGTTTTTAGAATGAATGCTTTATGCATGCATAACATACATTTTTAATAAAAATGTTTAATTTTTAGGAGCATGTAAAGAATGTATATAGTTGGAAATTTTTTTAGATTGTATTCAGTGAGGATGTAAAACTATAACAGAAAAAAAGAAAACTTATCAGATGCCACAAACAAAGTAATGCTTAGTCTATTCAACGTATTATGATAAAACAATACTCATATAATGCAGAGTAAACGATACTTAAAGGCATATCTAAAGTTTATAACAGAGATTCTTAAATTTGGACTGCAAAGCAGTGGTTGCATGCAAAGTAAAACCTGAAACCCTATTTCTACGGGTCAGACTTTCAACATGGGCATCATCATGTTTCTATGTTAGGTACTGTAAGTATTTCTGTCAGTAGTGGATGCAGTGTAGTGTTCCACTGCTGGTGGGCAAACCTCCATTTACATTCACGACTGCATAACTGAAGTAGATGCTGTGGATTACTTCAAGGGTGAGAAGGTTTCACTAGTAGACAAAAATCATTTAAAACCTATATCCATCAAGGTGAGACAGTGACTCAGTATGTTGTCAAGCTGCTTCAGAGATCAAGCTTCTTGGAATAGAATTCAATGTCACGTGCTTGTCTGTATTTTCTCCCTATGCATATTGTGATATTTCTCAAGGTAGTTCCTTTTTTCCTGTTAACATTCACAAAGACGTGAGTGTGAGGCTAATTAGAAATTCCAAACTGGCTCCATGTGAGTATGTGGTTGAGTGGGCCTTGCAAAACTGTAGATTTAGGCCCATTCCAGGACTGTTTCCTGCTTTGTACCAGGTTTTGCAGAGTTTCTGAATTTGATTACGTGGGCTTGAAAATGTTATGCTTTATAACAATGCCCTCATTGTACAGTTGACTATGGCTGACTGGCTGATCAGGGTAAGACCGGATAAATATAAAGAGTGCTTCCTAAAACACACCTTGTTGCGAAGCATCTAGGAACTTAGGCTTTCTAAACATTTACTCTCCTCCTTGTTTTCTGCAGTTGCAACGATTCCCAAACATTTGTAGTTTTGTTAATCTGCCAATTCTCATGTAGCTTTAGGATTTACAGTAATACTGACCTTACAAGCTCTGCTTTATTTTTGTATTTATTTTGTGTTATCTTTGTACTTTACTACTAATCACCCAAAATATATATTTTTCGTGTCATTTTGAATAAAGGCATCTTCTGAGTAAATAATGAGCCACATGGTAATGTTTATAAAATGACATTTAATACAATCAGCTATTATACTTGTGAAATAAAATTCCTAGTGCCCAATATTACACAAATGACAGACTTGCACTAACATGTTCTAGACTCTGGAAGCGCCTAGAGAAGTTTAGTTGTGAATTACAAAACATGGATTAACAACACTGTGTACCATATTTGAGTATTCACAACTGATTTTCCTTGTTTACTCTGCTCAAAATTCCTGTAACCACCCTCTGCGTGGACATAACAAACGTCGCTAACAGAAATGGTGAGCTTACAAGTATTCAAACGACATTGTCAAAAAGGAGCTTGGATGACCAAGTACCACCAGGCTCAGCTTGAAAGGAATGATGGATTCAAGCAATAAAATTGGACTGCTCACAGTAACTCATATTTGAGAAGTAAAATATTATTTTTTATCAGTGTACAAAATGCTGTGTACTTCACCACTGGCAATGGAAAGTACCCCCCCAAAAATGTGAGGTGTTCCTGGAAGGGACGTGCTCATACAGGACATCAAACAGACAAATATAATGTTACATTTGAATAATTCAATTTTGAATTTTCAAGTAACAATACATATTCAAATATATCTCAAATTCAGGAATAAATATGAAGAGTTCTAGGTCTGACAAAGTATGTGTGTCTGGGTACAAATTATAACTGAAGAACCAACTTACCAATAAAAATAAAACCAAAATACTGTAACTCTTTTTTTCTTCAATTGCCAATGGATGTATCATTTCAAGACAATATTACTACACAGTAAGAAAGTATGGGGTAAAAAGAATAATCTGCTGCTACCAAGTATAACAAGGAATAAAAAAACAGCAAAGACACTCTACTATAAACTCTAAAGACTGTGCAGAGCTTAAAAAAAACAACTGGGGATCTTTCACAAACAAATACTCGTACATAAAGTGTAGGCTTCTTTGTTAGGTACAGTATGTATTCCCATCCCGGATACTACTTCAACAGAAAATGCAGGTACAGTCAAATGAACAATATTACAATACAGTGTACAATGACCCCAAACAGTACAATAGTATAAATAAATACGGATAGTGCAAGTAGACACCAAGGGAACTTTAGAAGTATACCAGACATATTTAACAAACCAAAAGTCAAAAAAGCTATACAAATCTAGGACAACTGCTGTATGTTAAAAAAAAAAAATTGTAACAAGAAACTGTGATAAATACAGTAATATAAGAAGCAACACAGATTAAGTGCAGCTGCAGAACAAAAATGGATACTAATAATACAAAAGGGAAAACTTAATAACTTAAGTGTAAAAATGGTGGGACAGTGAAAGAGAACCCACACTGAATAACTATGACCATTAAACATTAAGATGGATGCATAAAAATTAAAAGGGCTCAGTGAACTGGTGAGTCTTCAGTGTGGATTTGATGATCAAGATGAATAGAATGTCAAAACCAGACCTAAAAAGACAGCTTTGAAATGAAAACATAAAAAAGGAGATGTAAATCTGGAACAGTAAGGTGTCTGCAATATAGGTAAATGTGCACTTTGTCTAGTATAAACCAAGACTGGTCACAAGGTAGATGTGAAAACTTTATAAAAATCAAGAGTTTAAACAGGCGTAAAAGTTATTAAATTGTTCAGAGGATTCACCTCAACTCATCTTCTCATCTTCCTTCCTGGTGAGGCTCAAGGCGTCTGAGAATTCAATGAGAACTCATTTTGTGTGTATTGAGTTGGAGGATATGTGCAAACATCTAAGCACTGAGACCAGCAAAGGAAGGTATATGGAAAATTTCAAACTTAACCCAGCAAAACACATTTTTCAGCAAAGTGTGCATGCAACAAATTGCTTAAACAATGTTTGTGAAAAAGCTATATGCAGAAGAAAGTCAATAAAGCTATTTTAATATTGCTGTGAGCCCACTGTCACACACTTCACTTTAAATAAGCTTTTACTGATAAATATTTGCAATGGCAACATACTATAACCAATGGGCTTTTAGAAATAACTGAATGTACTAAATACAGTATATGTTAGGTAAGCTTCTTTAAACAATTAGTAAAGTATTAAACAAAATTATGACCAAATTAAATCTGCTTTAATCCAATTTAGGGTCACTGGAGACAGCAGCATATCTCTGCTGTAACAGACATAAGGAAGCAGCAATCAATCCTGGATGAGATGTTAATTCATTGCAGAGCCCACTCAATATAGTAATCAACAAGGGGTCAATTTTGGATTTCAGATCCGCAAATATCCAAAGGTAGAAATGTGGACTACCTAGAGGAAAAAACCATTGCAAAACCAGGGAAAACATATGAACTCAATGTAGCCAGAAACTAAGCATTGGGTTTAAACTCAGGCCAGTGGATGAGGCAGCAACACTAGCATTCGTACACTTAAGAGATTCCTGATTTTGCTTTGCTGTCACTAATCAATTCTTTAAAACATCACTTGAGATTGCAGGGTAATGTTGTTTACTACTGCAGCGGGCATTACTGAAAAATTCTGCCATACATGCTGCACAACTACAGGAAGAGGGCAGGGACATGTGACAAAATGGCTACCAGTTCATAAATAAAAAAGACGCTCAAACGGATGTGTAAATTTACAGACTACTTAAAAAATAAATATTCCTGTTTTCGACATGGATGAAAAGAGTGAAGAGTCAAATGTACTATTTGTAGAGCTGAAGTGTCTGTAGCAAATAAACATGTCAGAGACTTTGAAGCTTACGTTCACTCTACAAAGCACAAGAGAGCTCAAAAGCAAAAATTGCACTCTTTTGTTAGATGAGGTAAAACAGAGGCTGTTGTAACTGCATCTGAGGTCATTTTCACATTTCACATGATCAAGAAACACAATAGTTAGAGATCAATGGATGGTACACCTGCCTTGACAATGAAGGCATTCCCAGATTTCAAGATGGACCTAAATATGCTATGTGCTTACAAGCAAAACATAAGCAATGTTTAATACTTTCATTGCACCAAATTCTGTTGAAGAAACTCTAATATCACTTGAAGATCTACCTTAAGTTTAAAAGTGTGCTATTTTGTTTACCCTTTTTGCCATTATGGAAGAGAAAAAGGTACTCTGCAACTGTCTAAAAATTTACTAAAAAGTCTGAATAGACCAAATGTTATGATTAGATAAAGTAGTAGAGATTCGTGATCTTGGCAGCAAATGTTGAGTGTCAATTACATTGTCACATAGTCAAAAAATATCTCTGACAGGGTATTTAGCACTGGGGTAAATATAGTAACCTGTCACAGATCAGCACTACAGCCAGCATCAGTGAATATATGCTGCTTCATTTTATGAGACAAAAAAAATGCTACTTTGTTTTCAAATAGCAGTTACCGATAAGAAATGTATCTGTGCTAAATCTACATTTTCGTTTTCAGCAATGAAATTAAACTTAGTGACTTCTTTGACAAGGGTCCATTGTACCTCATTTAACGGTTTAGATTTATCTGAGAATACTAAAGTTCATTTTTATGTGAGGCTACAATTTAATTTTACTGTAAAGGGTAATTTACCTATTCTGTTTATATGTACATTTCAGATTTTATGTTTACTTTAAATTTACTTATTCTTATTGTTGAATATTTGATGCTTTCATTACGTTTTTTCTTATTCAAAACATTTTAGTTGACACAATAGTTTATTATTGATAGGAATTTATACTACTACTTTTAGAAGTAAAATGACCATTTTTAGAGTCAATTTTTCCTAATTTTTCCTTGCTGTCATCACATAATTCTAAGTCTATATCATCTATATAGTGCTCCACATGGGAGCATTGTGTAACACCCTGGTGCAATGTATTTAAAAAGAAACTAGCAATTAGATCACTGTGGATTCAAATCAAAATATTTCAGAGGCAGAACTATTGGATTTTTTAATTGCAAAGTAGAAAAGGAGGGCATTAAGCAGATGTATAAAATGTAAACCATGAAGGATTTTGGTATATAACAGCAAAAAAAGTAGTGAATGCTAATTTATACATATGGTTCATCTGATGGTGCAAAGATTTCAGCCTTTGTTGCTTTTCCTAAAAAAATATGTTATTAGTTTGTAATGAGTTGCATTACAGGTCCATGACAGTACAAGTTTTAAAATTAAAATAGTGTGGCTTAGGCTCTGTGGTGTGCTTGTTTATGCAGAACCCTGGATGTTTAATTGGGAAACTAGGGTTGATTGTGCTTGCACAAGTGTGTGGTTATTTTCAATCTTCTTACTGTCTCTCTGTGGGTCATAGTTAGGACACTGCATCCACAGTGGAATAAAGGAGAGCCTGAGTGAAGAAAGAGTGAGGTTGAATGATAGAAAGGAAGAGTGACAGAATTAATGGATAACTGTACCTGTTCAAGGACATCTCCACTTCCTGTGTAGTCCTGTTAGCACAGGAGATGGGAATTTTGCACTGTGTGCATGTATGTTCTATTTATCAAATGATTTGAACATCCAGTTCAGCACTGCACTTTTCTATCTTATTTTAATAAAAGCACTTGCACATTTCACATTACACTTGCTTATTTGTATCCTCACTGCCCAGCTCATCCTTGGATATAACTATCGAGACGGTCATTGATTCAAAGGCCATGCTGCCGGCTGTGGCCAAACCGGGCCATCACACAGGCAAAATGCAGCAACATTGAACAAAGGATGAACAAGCCAATTTCTGGAAAGACACAATGGCAAGGGTACTGCTGTATTATCTCAAGTATAAATACCAAAGGTACCCCCAAAGACTGTGTCGGCAAAGTGTAGTCATACCACATCCAACAATTAGTGTATCACAATATTCTGAAACAAAAGAGGAAACAACTAATTAATTATATAAACACTGTACCCTGAAAGGTTGAAGCAGTGGGAATAACAACACATATGAGGGCATAAAATTGTGAAAGCTAAGTCTGTAATAATAACCTGTCAGTTCCTCACAAAGGATTATAATCTTAACAGCAAACAGCTCACTATGATGATGTTTCAGAAGATGCAAAAATGAATGATACCACTAGCAGTGGTGGACAAATAGAAAATGCATATGGCAGTCTCTCTGGGTACCATAAAACACATATTTAAGATCACAAAAAATGTAATTGAACAAATTCAAACTAATTATAACTAGTGGGATGGATGAGCCTGTTGATCACTGTACATTTTTTCAAATCTTGGAATCAAACTGGACATAGCCACCCTCATTTCCTTCTCCACATTGATTTTCGTGCGATACTTAGTTTTTTACCACAGCAACCGCCGAAAACCCAGCTTCGCACAAATAAGAAGTCGCAAATGGAATTAAAATTCTCTGAGCTTTACCACTCAGAAGGGGATATTCATCTTTTACGGATATCCAAAATTCAGTTAATTCCATGCTGCTAAATTGTTTTCAATGTATTGTCGCAAGGCAACTCAGTAAGATTTTCTTCTTCTGCAGCAGTAAATTCAGACGGAGCACTGGCATTAAATGGATCATGAATCCATGCAAATTTATCTATATCATTTTGAAAATATTTCTCAAACCAGGTGACAAGCTGTGATAAGTGTTTTTTAAAAATGGATTTTATACCTCAAAAGAAATCAACTCCATTGGAGGTCAAAAACTGTTGTAACAAGGGGAAACATTATTTGCCTCCAAATTTTCTCAATCGACTTTAAAAGGTGCATGTTGCTTCCCAGCAGGGAGAGATTCAGAGTATTCAATTTTTCAAAAATATATCTTAAGTTTGCTAGGTTTACCAAAAAAATCTTCATTCACAAAATTTTCGGTATACTTGTGGTCTTTCCTGTCGCAGTTGAAATGTACGAGACAAAACTACCACGATAGAGCCATTGCAAAGTGCTGTAGTACAACAAAGACATGTGCTCGGATCCCACATCCTCACATAGCTTTTTGAAAAACCTTGTCTTCAACGGCCAAGTTTTTATAAAGTTTACTACATTCACTACATATTCTAAGATCTGGTTCAATGTAGGACTTAGATATTTTGACACAAGTGCTTCACTGTGAATAACACAATGGGTCCAAAGTGCATCAGGGCTTTGCTTAGAATAAGTGCCTGCAATCATCTATAACAGCTGGACACAGAACGAGCACCATCAGTACGGGCACCAACGCACTTAGTGCACTCCAAAATTATTTTTGGATATAAAAGTATCAAGGATCTCGCACAAGTCTTGAGCCTTAGCACTAGCATCGATACTTTTACAAAAGAGAAGGTCTTCTACAATGTTACTACCATCTATACATCATACATAGCAAATCAAGTGAGCATCATTATTATTATCATCCAGCTGCAACTCAAATTCCTTCCCTTTTATTTTTTGAATTAATTGATCATTGAGGTCCTCTGCGATGTGCTGTATTTCGTAACTGATGGTGTTACTGGACAAAGGCACTTTTGAAAGCAGCTTCCCAGCAGACTCACGAATCCTAATGTTCACCATATCTACAGCAGCCTGTAGAATGAGTTCTTCTGTGATGCTATGAGGCTTCTTATATTTTGCGATTCTATGTTAAACCTTGTAAGATGCTAGCAAAGCACTGCTTGGTATTGATGCCTGCTTATAAAAACTATCTTTTTGTTGATTTAACTCTTATTTTTCTGGTAAAGTAGCACTCTGGTGCCAAAACTTTCATACACAGTACACACTGTGGCCTCTCTTCACCATTGACTTCTGTCGACATAAAACCAAAGTCCAAATAACCGTCATCATATTTTCGATATTTGCGTTTCTTCACATTCTGGTTGACAGTGTCACTGGTTGATGGTGTGCCCTCTTTATTTTCACTCTCATAACGCTTATTACTGTTTAGTAAGAAACGATCCATTTTTAAAAATACATAAAAGAAAAAATACTTCAAAAACTTCACTTGACTTAATCACAACGATATTCAGTTGATACAATCTCCAAAAACTAATTCAGCACTAAGACCGCGCAAAACTGACAGCTATTTATATACAAACAACAGGTACCGAGAAAGTTCGACAAATTACTAAAACTTAACTTAGAAACTTAATTATTGTAGAGCGTCATCTAGTAACTATTTGTAGAAGCTTCCACAAACAGTTATTATGAAGTGAGTTACTGGTTTTCAGCAGACCCACCAGATGTCGCGTCCTATCACATTGAATTGAAAATGTAAATAAAATTATGAAAATTTTGTAATATTTCATGGCGCCCCACACACTTTGGGAACCACTGCTTTACAGCAATGCTTATTTAGTTTTGTTGTACACGAGTGCATAGTGCTCTTCGACCAGAACATAAACAAAATCAGCATCTTGGAAGAGAATATTTTAGTAAATGGATGATTTTAAAGGATTATGTCATGCTGATGTATTGTCTTTTTCTAGTGTAAGCAAAAACATTTTATCAAAAATAAACTGAATTACTGCAATAACATTGTATTCTCAAATTTTGCTTTCATGCCTAATTTACACCCCACCAATTAGTTTCTCTGTCAAAAACATCAGTTTGACCTTCAGGGTTATTCTGAAATGTAATATGTCTAAAACGTTGTGACTGCAAAAGGCAAGATCTGTTTGTAATGGAGTATAGCCCTCTAATTTCAAAAAGTTGATGTCCATTTTCTATTGCTGAACACTTAAAAATGTGTGACTGGAGCGCTGTTGGAACATTCAAGCCATCACATATGATTAACAAGTTGTTGAATATTTCAAGTAATTTTCTCAGCAGTATCAGGTCCTGTCAGTTGAAAGGAGTTACCTGCTGTGTCAGTATAAATTTCACAAAATGACCCAGCAATGCATTAGCATCTGTTTAGAATTGCAGGCTGACTACTATAGTAAACAGTCTAATGTGACCTTGCTTTGTCACTTTTTCAACATTAAAATTAGTTTTGCATTAAAACAAAGAACCTCTTTTATGTGGCTTCTGAAACCTCTCTGCTAACAGCAAGGTACATTATCTGACTTGGCTCTGATGCTTTTCCCTCCCTGCTGTCATCACTATTTACTAGTTGTAGAATATCCTCCATATTTAATCTGCTAAAAAATTCTTCCAGTATTGGAAGTTATTTTTTATATAGTTTTGACATAATGCTTCTTCTGGTTATGACTCCTTTTCCTTGTAACTGGTGTTGAAGCAATATTGGAATGGTTCACCTTGTCCTCTTCTCTTTTTAATTTTCACTTTATCTATAACATGATAAATAATGAGAGGATTAAAAATTTACATCTGGCATTCTTGCACTTGCTGCCCCAGTTGCTTTACAGCTAAACCTATTACTTGTCTTGCTTGTACACTATGTGCATATCCATTTACCAAAAGCAGTGAGTAACAGTGAGTAATGCACATGAAAAAATGCATTTCAAATATATGTGCATGTCTTCCCTGCACTGTGATGACCTGTTGTGTCATATTCTGATCTTTGTTCATCATTCTGGCATCCATGTATCAAGTGTCTCCTGGAAATTCCCTGTTTAGGGTATATGGTGCCATGCCTGAATCACCTCTTAGTTAGAAAAAATTCCATACGCTGTGCAAGTAGATAGTCATGCCCGAGGATGATGTCACCGTGTCCGATATAATTTATGATGTGCTCTCCCTGCAACCAGTGTGAATATGTGAAGTATAAACAAGTCTGTAGATGGTGGTTACGTCAATCTGGTGCTCTATGGAACTTCATGGAAGTTTAGTGTTGACATGTTCATATTTCTTTTACTTCATAATGATTTACATGGGCAGCACGGTGGCGCAGTGGGTAGCGCTGCTGCCTCGCAGTTGGGAGATCTGGGGACCTGGGTTCGATTTCCGGGCCCTCCCTGCGTGGAGTTTGCATGTTCTCCCCGTGTCTGCGTGGGTTTCCTCCGGGCGCTCCGGTTTCCTCCTACAGTCCAAAGACATGCAGGTTAGGTGGATTGGCGATTCTAAATTGGCCCTAGTGTGTGCTTGGTGTGTGGGTGTGTTTGTGTGTGTCCTGCGGTGGGTTGGCACCCTGCCCAGGATTGTTTCCTGCCTTGTGCCCTGTGTTGGCTGGGATTGGCTCCAGCAGACCCCCGTGACCCTGTGTTCGGATTCAGCGGGTTGGAAAATGGATGGATGGATGGATGATTTACATGACTATAATTCAAAATAATCTGACTATTACTAAAAGTAACATTTTCAAATGGGAAGAATTTTTTAACATAGGTTCTTAATTGGCCATAGCTCCAAGTTTACTTATGATTGGAATATATCCTTACTCTCTATAATATCTTCTGTTTGTAAATAATACTATGTATTGTTATACATATTTTGGGGAATTCTACCAACGTTTAAACAGATGGTTGTTTTCTTTAGCATTGCATGGGTAAGGATAGCCCAAGGATTAGTGTTACTTTTCATGCCAGCATCAGAAATGTTTCACATTAGCTATTTTACTGAATAATCAAAATGATTCAACAAAACTGCTTAATGAATGCTACACAGTACATGGATAAACATGTTTTATAAAATCCAAAGTCAGGCTGGATACAAAAAGTGGAAAATTTTTCAGTTTTTAGGTTATTTTTTACATTAATTACAGAAAGGTAATCAGATTCTAAAGTAAAGTTGTTGTTTAAATGGATTGCCATCCCGGGGTAGGAAATCATCAATCACTGTAGAAAGTAAAACTAGGTCCCCAAAAAGCAAAAACATGCAAAATACAGATGTAAGGCATCCAAGCTGGTAATCAAATCAGGGTTCCAAAAAAATGCAAAAACACTGTTAAGTTAACTAGAAAATTAGTCCAAGCTCTGCCAGAATTAGTTTTATCTAAAGAAAATGTTAGTAAGATCATATGCTGAAGCCATTAAGTAAAATACGGAGAGATCCAATAGTACTAGACAACTTTACTTGACTTGAAACATGATCATTCTCATTTTCCAAATGTATTTAAATCACCTTGCAATTTAAATCTAAATTGAGATCATTTTTGAATCTTGATCAAAGTAACCAAAAGTTTTGAAACAATAACAGTACCCCAGCAGTGTTAAAAGAATTAAAAAGTAAAACAATATTGCTTTACCAGCAACTATTAATAAAGGATGAAATCTTTAACTGATATGTATGTTTAATATCTTATCACTTAAAGCAATACACAAATACCTAAAACTGCATTTACTGCTTTACATATATTATCAAAAACATTTATTACAATAACTACCTCAACAGTAACATCTGACATAGAATTTTGCATTAAAAACTTCCCAAAACAAAATGAAGCAGGTTTAATATTTCAGGGAAATAATTCTACTTTGAGAGGTCAACAAAAAACTACAAATCTTTGAAGAAACTTTATATGCAATATATTTTGCTGTAATTGGATTATTTCTTGCAGCAGGGACAAAATTACAGGACATCTTACATGACATTTTTTGTGTTGTTATACATGCCTATGTAATTTCTATGCAATGCATGTTTGCTAAATGCATGTTTAAGCATTCTATCATGTATGCTTTACAATGTACATTAACCTCATCAGAAATTTCTACTGTCATCCCTTACCTACTTCGGCCTGTAGTCTTTTCAGATCTTCTTCATAGGCTCTCTGTGCAGCTTCTTCCATCGCTGCAAACTCTTTGGACATCTTCTCTTCTTGCTTAGCTTTCTCAACACTCTTTTTCTTAATCTGCAGAGTATAGCTGGCAATGTAACGGTCGAAAATAAACAACTCCCAGCATACTGTGTCTAGAAAAATAGGGGTGTACTTCCAGGCTCAGTAAAATGTAAAAATTAAAAAATACATAATACCATGCAAGCGTTTCATGGCAGGCCAGAAGGTTTATTCATAGGCAACACTGTCACCTACTGTATATTTTTGCAATTTACAGCCCTTTTCAGCTTTGCAAAATTGCCGGGGATTTTCCCCCCTTCTTATCAATACTAACAAGTGTGGTTACACCCTTGCAATGACAACACTGAAATAACATACTAGATGTTGAAAAGCATAAGGTCTCTTCAAATTCTCAACATCCAGCTTGTCATTCATCTCTCTACACCAGTACAGTTCAAACTAAGATACTGGATGGCTGCTTATTTTCATTGTCACGTTCACTGTAAGTGTAATCCTTACTTATTCTCTCTTTTTTCACACCACCATGCAAATATATATAAAAATATATATTTTACTTTGTCTTAACTATCTAAGTTGCTCCTCAAAGGCCTTCAGACTACTACCAAATTGCTTATAAATGCAGTAAAAATTTTACTGTAAACTGACAGTCCTTCGTTTCCTGGTGAACAAAAGGCTGCTTTAAACTGTCAACTTGCTATATTGTCAGATGTGGCAATGTAGGCAGTTACAAGTAAGATATTTTGAATGTATACCCTTTATTAGTCAATATACCTTCAGGGTGAAGACTAAATTGATGTATTTTAAAATTTAATTTTGAACCTAAGGTAACAGAGTGTTAAAAAACTAGAATTTTATTTTAAGAAACCGCCTGTGGTTTTTGGTTTGGATGCAGAACAACAACAAAAAAAGCAACAACAGAAAAAATCACCTGACTGAGAATTCACAGCACCTCTCAACACTGCCTATAACTTCTGTAAAGGAGTCTTTCTCAAAACAATGGTTTCCTCCTTGAAAAACCTAGAATGCTGGTGAGTATTATTTGCATAGCATTTGGGGCTTTTAAAAGGGAATTACAGATAAGTTTGAGAGTCTGTTAATTTTTACATGTATACCAAATGCTATTTTAATACATTATTTCTTAATGTACGAGTATGGTTTGATACATAACAAAAATAAGAAATCCTAAAATTCACAAAGATTACGTATGAATTCAGATAAAAAGAATGAGAAGATGAGTTACAAAATAAAGGAAAATGACTCATAAATTTTAAAAGTTAATGTGAAGGCTGAGCCTGCTTCATGGCATGCATGATCTTTACATCAGGCTCTAGTTTTGATAACTAAGTGTAGATCTGCTTCTACATTCAGGCTATTCTGGCATTTATTTTAAGAAAGGATGAAAATAATTATTAATGACTGTGTCCAAAACAATAGCTTTCTGCCCTTGATCAATAGTAACAAAAATTAAAATGAAATATTACATTGGTTTATTTTATTATTAATAAGTTAAAATGATTATTTCCTTGTTGTATATTTTTCTGCATTAGTCTGGCAAACTTTAAAACTGTTCTAAAAATGGCAGAGAAAACAAAGTTTTAACAAAACTAAAATGCTGCAACATCCTAAACAGAAAAGGATATGGCACATGTGGATCTGTGGAAGATGAGAGGAGGAAAAAAGACGCTCCATTTCACAAAAATCCATTGGCCTGTGTGGTTTCAAAGGGAGTCTCGGTCCTAGCATTGATCAACTCAGAGAGGTGGGGAGCATGAGAAAACAGTTAGCTAGGAACCCATTTGAGCAATGGGAGACTTCTAATCAACTTATGGAAAACAGGCAGTAAAAAGTTGTGTCAAATACTGTCCTGTATGTTATTCTTTGTATGTGAATTTTTTGTACAAACATTTTTCTTACTTTGTGCTAATATGTTACAAATGTTCTATTTTTCTCAGCTTTACATAGTGTCACACACATGCGCATGGGAGCCAGCCACAGGGACCAAAAGAAAGGAATTCCATGCCCAGCCGTGGGGGTGGTGGGGTGCACTAAACCCTCTTGTTTTGTCCCCACAGACCAGACACGGGAATTTCCACCTGAATACGAAGCCGTCACTTCTGCCTCAGCTCTGAAGACGTCACTTCTTGTCCCGGCCCCGAGGACCACGTCACTTCCTGTCCTGGCCCCGAGGACCACGTCACTTCCTGTCCTGGCCCCGAGGACCACGTCACTTCCTGTCCCGGCCCCGAGGACCACATCACTTCCACTAACCTCCCTATAAAAACCTACTCCCTTCTTCTGCTGAACAGTTCTGTTTTAGACTCCGTTCTGTACACTACTGTGTTGAACAATTTGCTCATTTTTGCAGCCAAGGTCAAGTACACGGGTGGCTGCCCCAAGCCTTTGTCTTGATAGATAGATAGATAGATAGATAGATAGATAGATAGATAGATAGATAGATAGATAGATAGATAGATAGATAGATACTTTATTAATCCCAAGGGGAAATTCACGCCTTGTGTCAAGGCGTCTTATTTTACAGTGGAGTAGTCGGCAGGATGGCCTCCGTAACAAGACCAGAGAAGAACCTCAAAAAAGCCTTGACACAACGTCCAAACCTCCAGCCATTAAGGACTCAGGTTGGAAAGTACTGTGTCTGCGTTGCTGGGTTGGAGGCAGTTGGTGTGGGTAGAGGGGAACCGAGGGGTGCTTTGACCCAGGGCTGTAATCTAAAGTCCTGAGCAGGTGGACGAAGGGCCCACAGACTAGAGCCAGGCTCAAAAAGGGGATCATTGGGGACTGAGTATGGGCTCTTGGGAGGAGGCCCCAGGTTGGCAGGCAAGGAAGGTGATTCAGTGGGAATATAAACCCCATCTGCCAACCGCTCCGCAGGCCATAAGGTTATGGACTAAAGTCAGCTTCTGGTTACGGCCAGGTCACAATAGCCCATGGCAAATTGTGGAGCAGGTAGCCTGTGCATTACTGCTCAGAGCACTTCCCAGTGACCTCGCTCAGCCGGCCTGGGGACAGCCAATTAAAAACATGGCCTCCCTCATTGAAATAATAGAGACATCACGAGCGGTTACCTACCCGGGAGTACCAGAAAATAACCTGGGTGAACCTGGACGTGATAGTCTCTATACCGGAGCTCCGTAGCCACATGATGGAGCAGACCTTGCGACCTCCTGATACGCAGCGGCTGCCTCCCCACAGTGACAAGGGGGTCTGTGGTAAGACAGAGCAAGTGTGTGTGTGTGCTCTTGCTAATCCTCTGGCATTCTCGCATACGGGAGAGGTGATTGTAAATGGTTTCAAAACACCAGCCCTTTTCAATTCCGGCAGTAACGTTTCCATTGTTGCTTGCCATTTGGTTTTACCGTGAAAATGGCTTAAACTGAAGACGAGTCTAACCTGTATACATGGGGACGTCCGCCAATATATCTGCCTTCTGCTATATCAGCCATGAGGGGACAGTAAAAAAAGCTGGCGTTGGCGTTTATGGAAAATCCTCCATCCCCGGTTATACTTGGTCAAGACTGGTTAGATAGTTAAAGTGGTATAACCCTCACCACTCCAAGATGTTTATTGGGCCTAGTAATGGACACAGAAACTGCGTCTTTGGCTGGTTCCACGCCATGTTTACAGTTGGTAGAGAGACAGACAGAGGCTTCAAACAATGATGTGGAGATCCCTGGGCCGTCGCACGCTGATACGTCATCTCCAAGTGCCGCAGCGGCAAGGGGGGAGACCACGCCCCTTGAGGTTGCCACTGACCGTCTCACAGGTCTGCATTTTCAATTCAGACAAACACCGGTCTCATTTAAAAGGGAGCAATGGAATTACGACTTCCTCAAATTCGCTAAAAATGCAGTAGTCCTGATAGATGGCCATCGCACAGTATCCTATGCCACAAGGTCCTCACTTTGTGCTAAATAATGATCTCTTATATCGGGTAGCTGAACATGACGGGGGAGGAACGAGTCCTGTTGCTAATCCCCAAGACCTACCGGCGTCAGGTCTGTAATTTGGCACATACCCACCTCCTGGGAGCCCATCTGGGTCCTGAAAAGACACTCGAGCATATCAAACTCAGATTATTTTGGCCAGGAATCATGAGGAGGTCCACCCATTTTTGCGCATCCTGCCCAGAGAGCCAAGTACGACAGATTCCTAGGAGAGACTGTGTTCCTCTCATTCCCCTACCCCGATTGACGTCCCTTTCGAGCGTATTGGGGTCGACCTGGTGGGACCCCTGGAGCCCTCGGCCTGTGGACATGAATATATAATGGTCCTAGTGGATTATGCGACCCAAAATCCTGAAGCTGTTCCACTGCGCTCAGCTAACTCCAAAACTATCGCATGGGAATTAGTAGGGGTCTTTTCACGCGTTGGCATCCCTAGGGAAGTCCTAACGGAACAAGGGACGCCATTCACCTCAGAAACGTTCAGGGAAACCGCTAAGTTACTGCAAACCAAACATTTGAAAACCGCGGTGTATCATGCTCAAACCGATGGTTTAGTAGAGAGGTTTAATCAGACCCTAAAACAGAGGCTACGCAAGGAGGTCAGTGAGGATCCCAGTTCCTCCCACTCATCCTTTTTGCCTATCGGGAAGTCCCACAAGCCTCTATGGGGTTCCTCCCGCCTTTGAATTACTATATGGATGACAATCTCGGGGCATATTGGACATCCTAAAGGAAGGCTGGGAGGAAGAGGCTCTCACTTCAACTAACATATTGGAGTATATTGCGCAGTTACGCGATAGATTCGCTAAAATCCGGCCTATATTAAAAGGTCACTTGGAAAAGGACAACCACGGCACATCTCTTCAGGAGTTCTAGCTGGGAGACCGTGTCATGGTACTGGTTCCTACCTCACATTCTAAATTGTTGGCTCATTGGCAAAGCTCTTACGAAGTTAAGGAGAGGAAAGGGCTTGTTGATTATTTGGTAAAACAACCAAATCGTCAGCCAAGCGAGCGGTTATACCATGTCAACTTGCTGAAACCGTGGAAGGACAGGGATCTTGATCTCTCCTCCGGACAGCTCCGCTCTTTCTTTGCTCATAAAGTAGACCTTAACTTCAGCCCTAATTTGACCACCAGTCAAAGAAGAGAACTGGAATCAGTTGTCTCGTCTATCCCTGAGGTAGTGAGCGAACACCTGGGACGGACCTCCCTGATTGCGCATGACATAGTGACGGAACCCGGAGTAATCATCTGAGAACGCCCGTACCGGATTCCCGAGGCAAAACGGGCAGAAGTGGAGCTGGAGATCAAACGGATGCTGGAACTAGGTATAATAGAGGAAAGTCATAGTTCTTGGTCCAGTCCCATCGTATTGGTCGCTGAGCCTGACGGGAGTTGGAAGTTCTGCAATGACTTCCGTAGGCTTAACCATGTCTCCCAATTCAATGCATATCCAATGCCGTGAATTGACAACCTCCTCAAGCGGCTAGGACAAGTTAAATTTCTGACCACTCTTGACATGACTAAGGGTACTGGCAGGTTACATGAATGGATTCAGCGAAGGAAAAGACCGCGTTCAGCACCCCCTAGTGGACACTGGCAGTATCGTGTCCTTCCATTTGGGTTACATGGGGCACCTGCAATGTTCCAACGTCTGGTGGACAAAGTGCTCCGTCCCCATAACGCATACAATGCTGCCTACCTGGATGACGTTGTCATTTATTCCAGCACCTGGAAGGAACACCTACAGCAGGTACAAGCGGTATTACTGGTATTAGGAGAAGCTGGTCTACGAATTAACCATAAAAAATGTTTCTTTGGGTTGGCTGAAGCCAAGTATTTGGGCTACCTGGTGGGCCGGAGTACTATAAGGCCACAGTGTTCCAAAGTCAATGACATTTTAAATTGGCCCCGTCCAAAAACCAAGAGGCAGGTCCAAGCATTTCTCAGATTGGCGGGGTACTATCGCCAGTTCGTGCCCTGTTTCTCAGAGAGTGCGGCACCCTTGACAAACCTCACAAGGAAGAGGAACCCGAATTATGTGGTATGGGATGATAAATCAGAAACTGCATTTTGTGACCTAAAACAAGCCCTTACGTCAACTCCGGTATTGAAAGCTCCTAACTTTTCCTTACCGTTCATCCTCCAGACCAACGCTTTGGTCACAGGGCCTGGGTGCCGTGCTGAGCCAGAGTGTCAACGGAGTTGAACACCACCCGTCATGTATCTGAGTCGGAAAACTATTGGACCAAGAAACCAGGTATGTGGCAGTGGAGCGAGAAGCCCTGGCGATTAAGTGGGCGATTACTCAGCTGAGATACTACCTTTTAGGCCGGGAGTTCACCTTTGTTACGGACCATGCACCACTACAGTGGATGGCCTTGCACAAGGAGTCAAATCCTCGTGTCACGAGGTGGTTTTTGGATCTGCAGCCTTACAAGTTTTCAGTTGTTTATTGTCGGGTCTCCCTGCAAGGCAATGCCAAAGCCCTTTTCAGGTGTCATAACCTCATGGCCGGAGGGGGGGGGGGGGGGGGTAATTAGGTGGGGAGATGTGTCACACACGTGCGCATGGGAGCCAGCCACAGGGACCAAAAGAAAGGAATTCCATGCCCAGCCGGAGGGTGGTGGGGTGCACTAAACCCTCTTGTTTTGTCCCCGCAGACAGGGACATCACTTCCTGTCCCGGCCCCAAGGACCACGTCACTTCCTGTCCCGGTCCCGAGGACCACATCACTTTCGCCAACCTCCCTATAGAAACCCACTCCCTTCCTCTGTTGAACAGTTCTGTTTTGGACTCCATTCTGTACACTTATTGTGTTGAACAATTTGTTCATTTTTGCAGCCACGGTCAAGTACACAGGTGGCTGCCCCAAACCTTTGTCTTGTGCCAAGGCGTCTTATTTTACAATGGCACATGAAATTATGTTTACCTAGCTAGTTAAATAAGTGAAGGATATAACGATTTTTATTTCAAGAAACTTACTACTTCTTTAACTTATACAGATGACTATTTTTGAAGAATTAAGCACTTTGCTACCACTACTTAAGAATTAAAAACATGCAACTGCAGTAACCTCTCCAAACTCTTAAAAAAACATTAGATGGTAATGGTAAACTGCTTATGACCTCCTATTAAACATCTTTAAAAAATTACATATGTATGTATGTATGTATGTACTTATACTGTACTATTATTGTCGTAACACCAGAAATTTTGTGTTCGACACCAATACCATCAAAATTTTACGATTTTATACCTTTCGATACCTTTTATTAAAAACAGTCCACTTTTGAAGTGAACAATATTGTGCCTTTTTCTGTAATACAATAAAAAAATATATAAATACTAACAGTAACAACAACTTTAAGATTCTGGTACGTGTATCATGTAGTTACCCAACTATCGTTTGAGTAAATAAATACTGGCTTTCATAAATATCAAATAAAATGCAGGACTTGAAATTTACTGTGTGGCAGAGGTGGGGGATCTCCCCAGTGTAACAACAAATAAGGGGTTTATAATCTTGGGAGGATTTCAGCATAGGAATTATAAAGAATGATATTGTCATAAACTACCTTATTTATCTTCACATGTGCACATTTTAAATTTATTCTGACATTTTCTGTCTATTAGCTGAAAAATACTGCTTAAAACTGATACTAAATATAAAATTCAAACATTACACATTTACTGTTCAGTTGTTGATTTCCGAGATAATTCTGGATAATTCCATTAGAAAAACCTCTTTAAAATTGTTTTGTAGCATGATTTAAAGTCTGGTTTGTCATGAACCACTGTTAAGTTTTTAACATGTGTAATTGTAAGGTTTTATAGTTGTATCATTAGCGGTTAAAAAATTATAACAGATTATTCAAATCAATTCAAATTTTAAATATCAGAAACTCATTGTGTTTAAATTTTTCCAAATCTGTTGCTCACTTTTTTGATATCTTTCCCCAAAAAGCTTTGTTTGAAATCAAATGTTAGTTTTATAGGAATCCTTCATTCCAGAACTCCTGTTAAACAGCCTTTGTTTTGATGTTTTCCAGGTTTCTTACATGAGTGATCACTTTTTTATTATTGCTTATTCCTGTGCACAAATCCAGAAATAGACAATTATTTGGGCTGTTACCTGTACTCAAAAAAATTGTAACAGTGAGGCAGCATTACATTGTTCATAGTACCATTCAAATATATGATATGTGCTTTCACTTATAGGTTATACTAATGATGTTAGTTTGGCCTTCAATTGTCAAACGAATGAAACAAATTCAGAGTTCGCAGTTTGATATTTAACATTGAAGGATGCTGTTTTATTTGTCCTGCTAACTGCATATTTCTCTGTTAACATGGTACATGGTGTATTAATAGGGAGATATCTCTTGCCCCTTCGAAGCATTTAAACACTAAATAAACTTCATTTTGGCATTAACAAATTGAGTAACTTGTGCCATCACTGGTATAGACAAACCAAGTAAGTAATTTGTTTGGGTCTTGCCTCAATGTTTACTTGGTACAATTTTTGTTAGCTCTGCCAGTTCTCCCCACATCTACAATGCAGAGTCTGATTTATTAAACTTTACTTTGTATAATAATTGTTCAATATATTATTTAATTGGATTTGTTGTTGATGGTTCCTTAAATGTACATAATATAAAAATATAATCATTGTCTTGCGGTTTACTCCTCAATTATATCCATCCCCATATCTGAGTACACAAGAAAGTCGAGGGGAGAGCACTCCCGGTTTTTGGAAATAAAACGGCACTGATCGAGAGACTGACTAGGTCATCATACAAGATCAGCATATTTTTGCTGACCAATCACTTTTGCTTTAAAAACATTGTTTAACAATGAAGCGATACAAACAAAGGTAGAGAGTCTGACAAGTGATGAAAAACTAAAACATACTAATGGGTTTTTGTATTTATTCCATATTTATTAATTTATCTTTTTTAGTTCATATTCACAACTCAAAATACCTGATATTGTAAAAGTAATCCATTAGCAGAATTATATTTTAAAATATTTGTCTCCCTTTTTTCAACGTTTTTCTCTCTCAAAATAGATAGTTGAAATATCATATTCTTTTAGTTCTTAACATCAGCCTTATCATACATATTGCATACCAGGGATTTTTCCTGCGTTACATCCAAACCTGCTGTGGTAGGCTCCAGATTTCCTGCAATCCTACTCTGGATAAACAGGTTTAGATAATGTATATGTTGTTCTTAATCTCAGACGCTGTCTCTGTTGTTTTATACCTGTCCGTACTCCTATTACCTGCTCTTGCTCTGCTCATTATGGGTTTACTGTTCTTATGGTGGGCTTTTAAAGTCTCACTGCCCCTAACCTTCACACTACATGTTTGTTTTTCTTGTTTCCCTCAATACAGCTAGGTAGGGTCTGCACGCTCAGTCAAGCCTAAGAGTCCTGTTCTTCCTTAACCCCTGTGATTTTCATAGTCACACCTGTCCGAACACAGTAGAAACTCTTTTCTTATTTTTTTTATATCTTTCCAGGCCTGCAGGTTCAAAATTCTGTCTATAAATTGTTTGTGCCTGAGATGGAATCATAGATCAATATGACTGATAGAAAATAACAAAGGCCAGTGTTTGAGATTTTTGAATGAAATATTGAAGGCATTCATTATAAACACATTGTCGTTGGAGCGGGATATGTTTGTGTGTTGTAGACAGAGTAAAAAACTCTTAAACCTTAAAATTCACCTAAAGTTCATTACAAATTGGCCCCATTCTGGGCAAATTTTAAAGGAAAAAAGTGCCAACAGTCAGCGCAGATTTGTTCAGCACGAATGACATAAAAAATATTTAAAAAATTATAAAATTGTGTAAAATTGTACATATTCAGTACCTGGTTTTGATTATACTTGCTTTTATAAGACAAAAACAAAACCAAATAGTAAAGTGTGTTGTGTAGTGTAGCAAGCTTCCACTAACATTAAATTCATATTATATCCAAACCCGTTAAGTAAACAGTTCTGTCTCATCGTGATACAAAACTAAATTCCATAGTAGCTCTTTAACCATACTATAATTACTAAAATTAAAACCGAAACTAATATATATAAAAATAAAATAGAAATGTCTTTGTAAAATAAAAACTAAACTAAAACTAAAAATACACGATGCAGGATACTATAATAACCTTGGACACTATAATAACCTTGATACACACACATATTATATATATATATATATATATATATATATATATATATATATATATATATATATATTGTGGAATATGGCCGGCCGTTCATCCCGGCCAAGACCCCCAAGCTGCCAGGTGGAGCTCTCCCTGCAGCATGGAGGTGCCCCGAAGGCCAGCAGGGAATCCTGGACAATGGGGTTTTTATCCACAGCCCTGCTGGATACCATGGGGGCCGCTAGAGGAAGCTGCAGGGAGGCCCAAGGATTATTACGTGCCCTACGCCCAAGAAGTATGTCTTAGTCACAGCGACAGGAGGAATGATGTGCTTCCGGGATGAAGAAGAGAACTTTTTATCTGACCCGGAAGTGATGGAAAGGTCACATGGACTGGGGGGTTGGAAACACTTCCGGGTCAGGGACTATAAAAGGACCATGGGAAATCCCAGACGGCGAGCTGAGCTGCGTGGAAGGGTGGCAACGCATCTAGGAGTGTGGAGGATTATTGTAGTGATTAGTATTGTGTATTATATGAGTATTGTGGAGAGGAGGGGTGCTTTGTGCACGTATTGTTCAAATAAATTCAATTATTGGACTTTTACCTGGTGTCAGACGTGTGGTCTGAGGGTTCAAGGGGACCCTTAAACTGTCACAATATATATATAAATACACACATTTTATATATATATATATATATATAGATATATATATATATATATATATATATATATATACACAGTGATCCCTCGCTATATCGCGCTTCGCCTTTCGCGGCTTCACTCCATCGCGGATTTTATATGTAAGCATATTTAAATATATATCGCGGATTTTTCGCTGCTTCGCGGGTTTCTGCGGACAATAGGTCTTTTTAATTTCTGGTACATGCTTCCTCAGTTGGTTTGCCCAGTTGATTTCATACAAGGGACGCTGTTGGCAGATGGCTGAGAAGCTATCCAGCTTACTTTCTCTCTCCCTCTCTCTCTCTCTCTTGCGCTGACGTAGGGGGGGTGTGAGCAGGGGGGCTGTGTGCAGCTGCTTCCTGAAGGACATGCTGAACGGAGCTTCGCATACTTAAAAGCTCAAAGGGCACGTATTGATTTTTTTTTTTGATTGCTTGCTTTGCACTCCTTTGAAAAGGAAGATATGTTTGCATTCTTTTAATTGTGAGACAGAACTGTCATCTCTGTCTTGTCATGGAGCACAGTTTAAACTTTTTGAAAAAGAGACAAATGTTTGTTTGCAGTGTTTGAATAACGTTCCTGTCTCTCTACAACCTCCTGTGTTTCTGCGCAAATCTGTGACCCAAGCATGACATTCTAAAAATAACCATATGAACATATGGTTTCTACTTCGCGGATTTTCCTATTTCGCGGGTGGCTCTGGAACGCAACCCCCGCGATGGAGGAGGGATTACTGTATATATACACACACACACACACACAACTACACACACACACACACACACACACACACATATATACAGTACTGTGCAAAAGTTTTAGGCAGGTGTGAAAAAATGCTGTAAACAAAGAATGCTTTCCAAAATGGAAGTGTTAATCATTTATTTTCATCAATCAACAAAATGCAGTGAATGAACAAAAGAGAAATCTAAATCAAATCAATATTTGGTGTGACCACCCTTTGCCTTCAAAACAGCATCAATTCTTCTAGGTACACTTGCACACAGTTTTTGAAAGAACTCGGCTGGTAGGTTGTTCCAAACATCTTGGAGAACTAAGCACAGATCTTCTGTGGATGTAGGCTTCCTCACATCCTTCTGTCTCTTCATGTAATCCCAGACACACTCGATGATGTTGAGATCAGGGTTCTGTGGGGGCCATACCATCACTTCCAGGACTTCTTGTTCTTCTTTACGCTGAAGATAGTTCTTAATGACTTTGGCTGTATGTTTGGGGTCGTTGTTCTGCTGCAGAATAAATTTGGGGCCAATCATACGCCTCCCTGACGGTAGTGCATGATGGATAAGTATCTGCCTGTATTTCTCAGCATTGAGAACACCATTAATCCTGATCAAATCTCCAACCCCATTTGCAGAAATGCCGCCCCAAACATTCAAGGAACCTCCACCATGCTTCACTGTTGCCTGCAGACACTCATTATTGTACCGCTCTCCAGCCCTTCGACGAAACAAACTGCCTTCTGCTACAGCCAAATATTTCAAATTCTGACTCATCTGTCTAGAGAACCTGTTGCCATTTTTCTGCACCCCAGTTCCTATGTTTTCGAGCATACTTGAGTCGCTTGGCCTTGTTTCCATGTCGGAGGTATGGCTTTTTGGCTGCAACTCTTCCATGAAGACCACTTCTGGCCAGACTTCTCTGGACAGTAGATGGGTGTACCTGGGTCCCATTGGTTTCTGCCAGTTCTAAGCTGATGGCATTGCTGGACATCTTCCGATTTCGAAGGGTAATAAGCTTGATGTGTCTTTCATCTGCTGTACTAAGTTTCCTTGGCCGACCACTGCGTCTACTAGATCCTCAACGTTGCCCGTTTCTTTGTGCTTCTTCAAAAGAGCTTGAACAGCACATCTTGAAACCCCAGTCTGCTTTGAAATCTTTGTCTGGGAGAGACCTTGCTGATGCAGTAGAACTACCCTGTGTCTTGTTGCTGTGCTCAATCTTGCCGTGACATGAAACTGTCTTCCACAACCTCACCTTGGTAGCAGAGTTTGGCTGTTCCTCACCCAGTTTTAAAGCCTCCTACACAGCTGGTTCTGTTTCAGTTAATGACTGTGTTTCAACCTACGTGTGACATTGATGATCATTAGCACCTGTTTCGTAGAATTGGTTGATCATACACCTGACTATATTCCTACAAAATCCCTGACTTTGTGCAAGTGTACCTATAAGAATTGATGCTGGTTTGAAGGCAAAAGGTAGTAACACCAAATATTGATTTGATTTAGATTTTTCTTTTGTTCGCTCACTTTGCATTTTGTAAACTGATAACAATAAACAATCATTGTTTATATTTCTGAAAGCATTCTTTGTTTACAGCATTTTTTCACACCTGCCTAAAACTTCTGCACAGTACTGTATATATATACACACACATACATATATACACACATATACAGTTAGGTCCATAAATATTTGGACAGAGGCAACTTTTTTCTAATTTTGGTTCTGTACATTACCACAATGAATTTTAAATGAAACAACTCAGATGCAGTTGAAGTGCAGACTTTCAGCTTTAATTCAGTGGGGTGAACAAAATGATTGCATAAAAATGTGAGGCAACTAAAGCATTTTTTAAACACAATCCCTTCATTTCAGGGGCTCAAAAGTAATTGGACAATTGACTCAAAGGCTATTTCATGGGTAGGTGTGGGCAAGTCCGTCTTTATGTCATTATCAATTAAGCAGATAAAAGGCCTGGAGTTGATCTGAGGTGTGGTGCTTGCATGTGGAAGACTTTGCTGTGAACAGACAACATGCGGTCAAAGGAGCTCTCCATGCAGGTGAAAGAAGCCATCCTTAAGCTGCGAAAACAGAAAAAAACCCATCCGAGAAATTGCTACAATATTACGAGTGGCAAAATCTACAGTTTCGTACATCCTGAGAAAGAAAGCAAGCACTGGTGAACTCAGCAACGCAAAAAGACCTGGACGTCCACGGAAGACAACAGTGGTGGAGGATCGCAGCATCATTTCCATGGTGAACAGCCAACCAAGTGAACAAAACTCTCCGGGGGGTAGGCGTATCGATATCCAAGTCTACCATAAAGAGAAGACTGCATGAAAGTAAATACAGAGGGTGCACTGCAAGGTACAAGCCATTCATAAGCCTCAAGAATAGAAAGGCTAGATTGGACTTTGCTAAAGAACATCTAAAAAAGCCAGCACATTTCTGGAAAAACATTCTTTGGACAGATGAAATCAAGATCAACCTCTACCAGAATGATGGCAAGAAAAAAGTATGGAGAAGGCGTGGAACAGCTCCTTATCCAAAGCATACCACATCACCTGTATAACACGTTGGAGGCAGTGTGATGGCTTGGGCGTGCATGACTGCCAGTGGCACTGGGACACTAGTGTTTATTGATGATGTGACACAGGACAGAAGCAGCCGAATGAATTCTGAGGTGTTCAGAGACATACTGTCTGCTCAAATCCAGCTAAATGCAGTCAAACTGATTGGGCTGCGTTTCATGATACAGATGGACAATGATCCAAAACATCCAGCCAAAGCAACCCAGGAGTTTATTAAAGCAAAGAAGTGGATAATTCTTGAATGGCCAAGTCAGTCACCTGATGATAACCGAATTGAGCATGCATTTCACTTGTTGAAGACTAAACTTCAGACAGAAAGGCCCACAAACAAGCAGCAACTGAAAGCCGCTGCAGTAAAGGCCTGGCAGAGCATTAAAAAGGAGGAAAACCCAGCATCTGGTGATGTCCATGAGGTCAAGACTTCAGGCTGTCATTGCCAGCAAAGGGTTTTCAACCAAGTATTAGAAATGAACATTTTATTTCCAGTTACTTAATTTGTCCGATTTCTTTTGAGCCCCTGAAATGAATGGGTTGTGTTAACAAAATGCTTTAGTTGCCTCACATTTTTATGCAATCATTTTGTTCACCCCACTGAATTAAAGCTGAAAGTCTGCACTTCAACTGCATCTGAGTTGTTTCATTTAAAATTCATTGTGGTAATGTACAGAACCAAAATTAGAAAAAAGTTGTCTCTGTCCAAATATTTATGGACCTAACTGTATACAGTGCATCCGGAAAATATTCACAGCGCATCACTTTTTCTACATTTTGTTATGTTACAGCCTTATTCCCAAAATGGATTAAATTCATTTTTTTTCCTCAGAATTCTACACACAACACCCCATAATGACAATGTGAAAAAAGTTTACTTGAGGTTTTTGCAAATTTATTACAAATAAAAAACTGAGAAATCAAATGTACAGAAGTATTCACAGCCTTTGCTCAATACTTTGTCGATGCACTTTTGGCAGCAATTATAGCCTCAAATCTTTTCGAATATGATGCCACAAGCTTGGCACACCTATCCTTGGCCAGTTTCGCCCATTCCTCTTTGCAGCACCTCTCAAACTCCATCAGGTTGGATGGGAAGTGTTGGTGCACAGCCATTTTAAGATCTCTCGAGAGATGTTCAATCGGATTCAAGTCTGGGCTCTGGCTGGGCCACTCAAGGACATTCACAGAGTTGTCCTGAAGCCACTCCTTTGATATCTTGGTTGTGTGCTTAGGGTCGTTGTCCTGCTGAAAGATGAACCGTCGCCCCAGTCTGAGGTCAAGAGCGCTATGGAGCAGGTTTTCATCCAGGATGTCTCTGTACACTGCTGCATCTTTCCCTTTATCCTAACTAGTCTCCCAGTCCCTGCCGCTGAAAAACATCCCCACAGCATGATGCTGCCACCACCATGCTTCACTGTAGGGATGGTATTGGCCTGGTGATGAGCGGTGCCTGGTTTTCCTCCAAACGTGACGCCTGGTCTGAGAGTCCTTCAGGTGCCTTTTGGCAAACTCCAGGCGGGCTGTCATGTGTCTTTTACTAAGGAGTGGCTTCCGTCTGGCCACTCTACCATACACGCCTGATTGGTGGATTACTGCAGAGATGGTTGTCCTGCTGGAAGGTTCTCCTCTCTCCATAGAGGACCTCTGGAGCTCTGACAGAGTGACCATCGGGTTCTTGGTCACCTCCCTGACTAGGCCCTTCTCCCCTGATCGCTCAGTTTAGATGGCCGGCCAGCTCTAGGAAGAGTCCTGGTGATTTTCGAACTTCTTCCACTTACGGATGATGGAGGCCACTGTGCTCATTGGGACCTTCAAAGCAGCAGAAATTTTTCTGTAGCCTTCCCCAGATTTGTGCCTCGAGACAATCCTGTCTCGGAGGTCTACAGACAATTCCTTCAACTTCATGCTTGGTTTGTGCTCTGACATGAACTGTCAACTGTGGGACCTTATATAGACAGGTGTGTGCCTTTCCAAATCATGTCCAATCAACTGAATTTACCACAGGTGGACTCCAATTAAGCTGCAGAAACATCTCAAGGATGATCTGGGGAAACAGGATGCACCTGAGCTCAATTTTGAGCTTCATGGCAAAGGCTGTGAATACTTATGTACATGTGCTTTCTCAATTTTTTTATTTTTAATAAATTTGTAAAAATCTCAAGTAAACTTTTTTCATGTTGTCATTATGGGGTGTTGTGTGTAGAATTCTGAGGAAAAAAATGAATTTAATCCATTTTGGAATAAGGCTGTAACATAACAAAATGTGGAAAAACTGATGCGCTGTAAATACTTTCCGGATGCACTGTATACACATACATATATACACACACATATATACATACATATATATATATATATATATGTGTATATATATATCAGTAATGGTGCACTACACAATAACGTGCAGTGAACACACTTGAATTGAGCATTCATAGTATTCATCCTCTTTCTCTGTACGTTTATCATTCGTTTGCTCAGAGTTTGATGTGCTTGTTGCTTCCTGAGCAGCTCTTCTTTACTCCACCCTAGAGGCCCGCTGCTTCTCTTATTTCGTCGGCATATTTTTGCATTAAAACTGATTAAGTTAGTTTTTGTGTTGCAATTACTTAGTATGTTTTCTTTAATTCTTCACTTAATCTGGCACTTAAGTCTTCAATCTGCCTCATGAATGATTAGCAAAGGTGGTAGGGAATGAGAACAGCGCCTGTACGCATGTGCCGCCCTGCTGCAAGCTGCCGAGAGTTGATTCTACAATAAAATAAAATAAAAATAAAAAGAGTAATAAAATTATCACCCCGAAAGTGGATAGTAGACGTCAGGTAGTATATGTGTACTAAATTTCAAGTCAATAGGTGAAACGGTTTGCGAGCTACAGGTGATTTAAAATCCTGGACAGACAAACGAACAGCCACGGTAGCGTATTATAGAAAAAGATATATATAAGCCAAATACCACTGACTCACTCATCACGAAATCTCCTGAACCATGAGGACTTGGGACTTGAAATTTGGAATGTAGGTTACCCTTGGCCTATAGGTGCTCACTAAGAAACGGTTTTAAAAATGTTGTGGTCCAAGCGCGAAATTTCTTATACTTTTTTAGACCCGCTTGTATGTCTGTCCAGTTTTCATGAGAGAACTACTTAACAGACTTAGAATGGGTTTTTTTTCTATAATTTGCTTGAACATTACATTGATTTTGCGACTTTCTCATCGCGCAAAGTATCATAGTTCACTTGTGGTACCGATTTATTAGGATGAATCCAAGAGAGACTCATCGGGCTGAGGGGAAGGGTTCGGGGCCCTCCTCACTCATGCGTCTGCCTCGGGGCGTAACCTTAACTCTGCTTAGTTAGCGAACAAGAGAACTACTTAACGGATTTAGAACTTTTTTTTCTATAATTTGCTTGAACATTACGGTGGATTTTCCGACTTCTCTCATTGCGCTAAGAATCATAATTCGCTTACAGTAGCGATATATTCGTGCTAATCTGAGACAGAGGCTGCGGGCCGAGGGGAGGGGGAAGAGTGACGTCAAGAGTAGAGAGCGGGGCAGGGCCCTCCTCACTGTCCAGTTTTACTAATACACAGGCAAAGCCGTGGGGGATGGCTAGTATACTATAATTACCTATATCTACAACACACAGACCAATAAACTGGTATCAGAATCACACCTCAACAACATAAATTGGGTGCCAAAATCATTATTTATCCTCATTAAAAAACACAAAGTTATTGTACAACTATAATGCCGTCACAATTAAATTAAACCCCTCTTATTTTCTATGCACAATACAGTAATCCCTCGCTATATCGCGCTTCGACTTTCGCGGCTTCACTCTATCGTGGATTTTAAAATATGTAAGCATATTTAAATATATGTCGCGGATTTTTCGCTGGTTCGTGGGTTTCAGTGGACAATGGGTCTTTTAATTTCTGGTACATGTTTCCTCAGTTGGTTTGCCCAGTTGATTTCATACAAGGGACGCTATTGGCAGATGGCTGAGAAGCTACCCAATCAGAGCACGTATTACGTATTAAATAAAACTCCTCAAATATATTGTGAGCAGGGGGGCTGTTCGCACCCCTAGAGGATATGGACGCTCCTCAAAAAACGCTGAAAGACTACCTTCATTGCACCCTTCCTTGCTGGGCTTACTTGTGGCTGCTTTGTTGCGCAATATGCTTCCCGCACGGTGCTTCGCATATTTAAAAGCCTGAACAGCACCTATTGATTTTTGATTGTTTGCTTTTCTCTCTCTTGCTCTGACATTCTCTGCTGACGGAGGGGGTGTGAGCAGGGGGGCTGTTCGCACACCTACAGGATACAGACGCTCATCTAAAAAAAGGTGAAAGACTACCTTCACATTGCTCGGCTTACTAGCGGCTGCTTTGTCAAGCAATATGCTTCCCGCAAGGTGCTTCGCATACTTAAAAGCTCAAACAGCACCTATCAGTTTTTTGATTGTTTGCTTTTCTCTCTCTCTCTCTGATATTCATACTTAAAAGCCCAAACAGCACGTACTGATTTTTGATTGTTTGCTTTTCTCTCTCTCTCTGACATTCTCTGCTCCTGATGCGCACTCCTTTGAAGAGGAAGATATGTTTGCATTCTTTTAATTGTGAGACGGAACTGTCATCTCTGTCTTGTCATGGAGAAAGTTTAAACTTTTGAAAAAGAGACAAATGTAGTGTTTGAATAAAGTTCCTGTCTCTCTACAACCTCCTGTGTTTCTGTGCAAATCTGTGACCCAAGCGTGACAATATAAAAATAACCATATAAACATATGGCTTTTACTTTGCGGATTTTCACCTATTGCAGGGGGCTCTGGAACGTAACCCCCGCGATAGGTGAGGGATGACTGTATATCAAAACCACTCAAGAAGCAGTTTATAGGGCTGCATATTTTAGATACAGGTATTTATAGTATACTAGCTGTGTAAGGGTCCTAGAAACTATTGAAATCGTCAGAAAAAAAATTTAAATGTAGAGAAGTCAGGCAACTGAAAGGAACTACTCTGGGGATCTCTCTCCTAGGAGGTTTCGTTTTACCGATGAGCTCGCCTCGCTTGTGTATTAGCCATGGGAGGAAATGTAAAAGGGATACCGTTTTGTCGATGTACTCACCTAGCTTCTGTATTAGCGGCTAAGCAAGTGACTCTTTCTTCTTAGGTTTTGTTTTGCTGACGTGCTGGCCTCACTTGCATATCCTCTGAGGTAGAGCCTTTACCCTGACTCCACCTCTCACTTACGGGCCGGACAGACAGACAACACACACTTCCATGTGAAGATGTTTATATATAAGATTGGTGGCTTATGACTTTTTTAGATTTGTTTGTTTGAATTTAGTTACATTTACAGTATTTTTGTTAGAGACACACTATAGGTTTGAATATGGTGTTACACTTTTTTTTTTTTTTTACTGTTACATTTGAAATTTGTCATGTTTAACCTTCTGAGAGTAGCTCTCAGAGGGCTAAGACCACCACTAAAAAAATTAAAAATCAAACATACTATCAAATTCGTGATGACCACCTCAAAATAGCATAAAATGACACTCCACAAACACATATTACCAATCCCCATTTTTTCAATCTTTTGTTGAAAAGTAACTTTGACCGCTCGTATCTCATTAGGGGTGAACCCTGGGATTAGATAATGTGGCATGCAGTCACTCTGATCATTTTTGAAGGAGGCGCCTATTGGTTTAATCTTTATCAAAAAGGTGTAATTTCTTGCACAAAATATGGTCCAAAAATAGTCGAAAACTAGGGTTTTTCAGGTCTAAAGGGCAAAAACTGCTTAACATCTTGCATAACTAGACATCAGGATGAGTCGCAAATGGTGTATAAGTGAGGTTTCCACATACTGATGAGTCAGGAGATGTCATACAAAAAATTGAAGTGTTTTCAAAATTGTTCATAAAAAATTCTCAAGAACAAAAAAATGTTCTACTTATGTCTCTCTAAATTCCCTTGTGGGTGTAAGCAACATTAGTACAGTGCAGCATCCAGGTGTCACATTTAAAGGACCCACACCTTACATCAGCACCACTGCTGACACATAATATACATCTAACTTTCTCAAAGCCAGCCCTCATGCCTCTTGCTGCACGTCTGCAAATGCATAAAGAAAACATGTACCACCAGATATTTTTATCCATATGTCAAAGAATCTGTTATGCTCCTTTTCTAAGCATGAAATACTATTTATTGGAACTTGGATTTTAGCAATTATTTCCAGTGTAAAATACAATGAGCAGACATCTTTTTCTGTCAAGCACAGAAAATACAAAGCATTCAAGACTTTTCATACAGCAAAACACAACAAAAAAAATGTCTAGCTTATATTTCACTCTTAGAAAGAACTGACCAACTACATACATTCATTACTACTGAAAGAACAGCTAACCTTGAGAAGCCACAATATAGTCTGTTTTGCATTTCATTGGCATTAAAAAAAATGCAACTTGAAAACATAATGGAATTCTTAGGAAAATAAATGACCTATGCAATGATGACAAATGATAACTACAAGCAGCAGGAAGGACATTTCTCTGCATGGCTGATGCACCTATAGTTCTAGAGTGAGGATATTAGCAATCAGGAAAGGTCCCAGAATATACATACTACTGCTGCTGCTGTTCTTCCTCCAGATGGAAGGGAGTCCAGTGAGGCTAATAAGGATGCCCCAGTGCATCATGCTTGTGAGAACCTCTGCAGAGACTGGGAGTAGTTGGGGATAGATACTATTGCATTTGGGCTTTGAATATCCTTTACTCTAACAGGTGCTGGAAGATGACAATGGAGAAATGAAATTAAAGCTACTTTACCCTGCTTGGTAAACATGAAACTGATTTAGGCTGGAGTTAACTAAAAAACCTGTAATATATTAGTAATACTGCCATGCAAACACAAACATACACACATATAGTACACCAGAATATACAGTATTTTTTCTCTATTTGTGATGTTAGCAAAAATATTAGAAAAACTCCTGGATAGCCTATTCCAATTAAGATTTGTTATCCAAATATTGTTCTCACAAATTTGAACTGGATAATACAAACCTGAGAGTATTTAATGAAAACAGAAGTTAACATTATTAAATTGTGTGCATAATTCTCTTTAACTAAACAGTTTGTTAAAACTGTGATAATTAATCCATCAGAATTTTCTATAACTTTTCTTGCAATAATTCCAGTCCCTGATTTACCTAAAACAGTTCTTTAAAATATAAACAAGATATACTTGCCTCTGCAATTTTGGCTGCAACATTTTCCTTATGGTTCTTTCCCCTTTCATGAAATTCAATGCTCTGTTAAAAGACAATTTGAAAGTAAGGAAACTGTAGAAGCACTACAAGGATAGTTAATGATAATAAGTGGTAGACTATACAGTGCTCCCCATAATGTTTGGGACAAAGACATACTTTTCCTTGATTTAACCCTTTGCTCCATAGTTTAAAATTACAACTCAAACAATTCAGGCATAATGAAAGTGCACATTTCAAACTTTAATTTAAAGGTACAGTGGAACCTCAGTTCACGACCATAATTCGTTCCAAACCTCTGGTTGTAAACCGAATTGGTCGTTAACCGAAGCAATTTCCCCCACAGGACTGTATGTAAATACAATTAATCCGTTCCAGACCGTACGAACTGTATGTAAAAATATTTTTTTTTTTAAAGATTTTTAAACACAAATATAGTTAATTACTCCATTGAATGCACAGTGTAATAGTAAACTAATGTAAAAACATTGAATAACACTGACACAAACACCCAGGCTCCCTGCTCAGCTGCACGAGCAGGCTCGCTCGCTCTCAGCTGCACGTGCCCCCTCTCTCTCTCTCAGCTGCACGCGAGCCCGCTCTCTCTCTCTCTAACATTGCAGCAGTTTGCGCTATAGCCTTGCAACCAATCGCTGTATAAACACTTTCTTTTAATGAGTTTTAAGCACAAGGGGAAAAAAGGAACATTTGAACAAATCCAAACTTTATTTAAAAACCAACCACAAGCAACCAAGAAAGTAACATTTACAGGAGTTTGCGCTATAGCCTTGCAACCGATCGCTGTATAAACACTTTCTTTTAATGAGTTTTAGGCACAGGGGGAAAAAAGGAACATTTGAACAAATCCGAACTTTATTTAAAAACTAACCACAAGCAACCAAGAAAGTAACATTTACAGGAGTTCGCGCTATAGCCTTGCAACCGATCGCTGTATAAACACTTTCTTTTAATGAGTTTTAAGCACAGGGGGGAAAAAGGAACATTTGAAAAATCTGTAATACAAAAACTAACCATAAACCACCAAGAAAACTAACCTTGCATAAGTTGAGGTCTGGCATGAAGTAAGGAGAAAATGGGTGGACAGGAGGTTACAGTTTTGAGGGAGATGGAGGAATGTTTTCTCTCTTGTGATTTCTTGGGTTTCTGGTGTATTTAGCTGTTTAGCTGGTGGGAGCGAAAGCCTCGTGCAGCCATTCCAAAAACAAAGTCCGTGTGACCCAACCCTTCGTGTTTGCCCTCCACATCACTGGCAGTCTGGCTTTGTTTACATTGTGCTGTTTGAAAGCACGAGGGTTCTCAAATTGGTAAATGAGTAAACTGGTAAACAGTTTTTCCACCTCTTCCAGCACTTGAGGTCTCTGCATGGTTAACGCTGTAACTCCTTTTGCAACATCAGCTGCTTTAATAGATTCTTTCTGCTTTAAAATAGATGAAATCGTAGGTTTTGACTTCTTGTACTCGGCGGCAAGATCAGTAACACGAACGCCACGCTCATACTTTTCAATAATTTCTTTCTTTACTTTGATTTCAATTTTCTGCAAAACTTTCTTCTCACCACTCTTCACTTGCTTAGAAGCCATGGTTAACTGCAAAAGCACACGAAATACTGTAGAGCACAAAGAGTTCACAGGTAAAGCATGCACGTCTGACTGAGAACAATGAGCAGGGAGAGGCTGAACACGTGCTTAAATACAGTAATCGGTGCATACGAACCGGAAGGGAAATGAAATAGAGCACAAAGAGTTCACAGCGAAAGCACGCACGCACGTCTGACGGAGAACAATGCAACACATGCAGAAATCATCAGCGCGCACAAAGCGAAAGGGAAACTGGCTTGTTTGTATACTGAGTGTGTGGTCGTGAACCGAAGCAAAAGTTTGGCAAACTTTTTGGTCGTAAACCGAGTTGTACGTGTACCGAGACGTTCGTGAACCGAGGTTGTATACAATTTGGTCACACCATGTACAAAGGACAACAGTTTTTCTACATGCCCCCCACTTTCAGGACACCATAATGGTTGGGACATAGCAATGGTACATATATTAAAGCAGTCATATTAAGTACTGTACTTTGTTGCATATCCCTTGCATGGGATGACCATCCATCCTCGTCACACCCAATGTAAATCTTAGCATCTTTAACTCTGCCACCTCCAGCTCTGTCTCCTGTTTTTTGGTCAGTGCCACCGAATCCAACCCATATAACAAAGCTGGTCTCACTACCGCCCTGTAGACCTTCCCTTTCATTCTTGTTGATACCCATCTGTCACAAATTACTCTTGACACTCTTCTCCACCCATTCCACCATGCCTGCACTCTCTTTTCACCTCTCTTCCACAATCCCCATTACTCTGTACTGTTTGATCCCAAGTATTTAAACTCCTCCACCTTCGCCATCTTTACTCCCTGCATCCTCACCTTTCCACTGACCTCCCTCTCATTTACATACATGTATTCTGTCTTGTTCTTGCCAACTTTCATTCCTCTCCTCTCTACAGCATATCTAGACCTCTCCAGGATCTCCTCAACCTGCTCCCTACTCTTGCTAAAGATCACAATGTAATCAGCAAACATCATAGTCCATGGGGACTCCTGTCTAGTCTTGTCTGTCAACCTGTCCATCACCATTGCAAATAAGAAAGGGCTCAGAGCCGATCCGTGATGTAATCCCACCTCCATGTTGAATGACTCTCACTCCTACCACAGACCTTACCACTGTCACACATCCCTCACACATATCCTGTACAACTCTTACATACTTCTGTGCCACTCTCGACTTCCTCTTACAATACCACAACACCTCTTGAAGCACCCCGTCATATGCTTTCTCCAGGTTCACAAAGACGCAATGCAACTCCTTCTGGCCTGCTCTATACTTCTCTATCAACACCCTCAGAGGAAAAATCGCATCTGTGGTGCTCTGTGATCCACTGATCCAATACAGTGGATCGAGACTACTTTAAAATGTGTCCAATGAGAACACCAGGACACAGTTAGCACAAACATTAGGAAGTTTTTCATTACATAGGAAGCTATAGACAAACAGCACAACACGTTTCCGGGTAGTGGGGTAGACAGTACAACTTTAGGTATCTAAAAACTTGACTTGATGTTATTTTGGAGGAATGAAGTATCTAATTTTTCAAATGTTCCATACTCTTTTTTTTTAAAGACATTGGACAGTTTTGACAAAGGAGATTTCCAGAAGTTTACTTGTCCATGTAAACATGAACTTGTAAAAAAACAGGTTTTCACCTAATTCTGGTTATGCGTCGAGGGACCTATGGAATCAGTTTTATTTTTTCACAAATTCAATTTTATTTATTTTTTTTTGATTTTAGGATTTCACCATTCTATTTTTCCTTGATTCAGATTTTTGGGTTATGTTTTTATTTTTACTGTAAGTAGCAACAGCTACAACAAAACAAACAATAATGAAATGGCACTTTACATTCATTTTAATGAAACAGCACACTAGCACAACTGAACCTTATTTTGCAGTTCCATTCATCAGGTAGAAGCCTAGACCCTCCATAATGCGGTTTGCTGAGACTGCAGTAGGAAAGTAAGTGCCCTCCAGAATTGTGAAAAGGTGTTACTAGTTTGATGCATCTGAGGTTAACTTCACTTTTAGGGTTTAGGATATTTGTTACAGCCTCAGCTGATGTGTCCTCAGCCAGAAACAACTCTTTGTAGTGAATATGTTCAGTGAGGTACCCTACTGATTTTAACCAGCTATTCCATGTGGTTTTTTCCTGCCTCGGGGGTTCCTGGCAGGCTTCTTGAAGAAGGCAGACTTTACCCACATCACTAGTGATGCAGCCTCACTAAAGTATTTATAATGCTGCTAGGTCTCTCCCACCAAACTGATGACATGACACAAGCAGGGTGAATGGACACTGTTATGCATAACCTCTTTTAAAACTTCCTGATATGCTTTCAGACAGTATGATGCATTGTCTGTACCCACTTCTAAAATGTCATTAAGATTCAGCAGGTTGTTGTGAACGAACTGAAGTGCTGCCTGTGAAAAGGTGGGAAAGTTGTAGCTTTCCATAAAGATAACATCTGCCAAAAAGTACTAGTCTTCAGTACCTGTAATTATAATTATGTGAATTATTTCTAATGATTCTTAAACCTTAAATGTTTACAGATTGAAAACGTGCATCATTACATCTGTAGCTTCATCTTCTGCATATCTTAAAATAATTAATTACAAAGCAAAAGCAAATTAATCTACAAGACCATAAATCTAGGAATTAAACAGAAAAAAAGAGACCCCCCTTTAAGGGCTCGTTGCATCTGAGGAGAAGCCTGCTCTTCTGCCCAGGTTTGTAGGTGCTGAGTTTATGCGTGCCTCCTCACTGCGAGGCAAAACATTTATTACATCCACAAAAATCGTTAATTTTTAAAAGGGTACTATGGTATGCTGGCAAAACTTGCAGAAAAGTTGTTGTAAAAGTCACAAGGATATTGTTGTGCCCTCAATTTTGCAGATAAGGTCGTGTTTCATAGTTTTTTCAACGTAGTTAGAAATGTCGAAGCAAGCAGTATCAGATACCCTGTCTCGTGCAGCTAGCTAATTCGCATACCTTTAATGAGAAAACATGCAGGAAACATGAGCACAAACAGAGGCACAAGTGGATTTCTACAAGAATTGCATTTGCTTGAAAAACAACAAACTAGAAAATAGTACCTGAATGACAGAACTACAAATTATTCAATCATTTAATTTATTGGGAAGTTTTGTAACAGTCACCCCTTCAGTAGATAGATAGATAGACAGATAGATACTTTATTAATCCCAAGGGGAAATTCACATACTCCAGCAGCAGCATACTGATAAAGAAAATATTAAATTAAAGAGTGGTAACAATGCAGGTATACAGACAGACAATAACTTTGAATAATGTTAATGTTTACCCCCCTGGGTGGAACTGAAGAGTCGCATAGTGTGGGGGAGGAATGATCTCCTCAGTCTGCCAGTGGAGCAGGAAAGTGACAGCAGTCTGTCGCTGAAGCTGCTCCTCTGTCTGGAGATGATACCGTTTAGTGGATGCAGTGGATTCTCCATATTGACAGGAGCCTGCTCAATGCTCGTCGTTCTGCCACGGATGTCAAACTGTCTAACTCTGTGCCTACAATAGAGCCTGTCTTCCTCACCAGTTTGTCCAGGCGTGAGGCATACCTCTTCTTTATGCTGCCTCCCCAGCACACCACCACATAGAAGAGGGCGCTCGCCACAACCGTCTGATAGAACATTTGCAGTATCTTATTGCAGATATTGAAGGACGCCAGCCTTCTAAGGAAGTATAGTCGGCTCTGTCCTTTCTTACAAAGAACATCAGTATTAGCAGTCTAGTCCAATGTATCATTCAGCTGCACTCCCAGGTATTTATAGGTCTGCAACCTCTGATGATCACAGGGTTCATGAGGGGCCTGGGCCTCCTAAAATCCACCACCAGCTCCTTAGTTTTGCTGGTGTTCAGGTGTAGGTGGTTTGAATCGCACCATTTAACAAAGTCCTTGATTAGGTCCCTATACTCCTCCTCCTGCCCTCTCCTGATGCAGCCCATGATTGCAGTGTCGTCAGTGAACTTTTGTACATGGCAGGACTCCGAGTTGTATTAGAAGTCCGATGTATATAGTCTGAACAGGACCGGAGAAAGTACAGTCCCCTGCGTCGCTCCTGTGTTGCTGATCACAATGTCAGACCTGCAGTTCCCGAGACGCACATACTGAGGTCTGTCTTTAAGACAGTCCACGATCCATGCTACCAGGTATGAATCTACTCCCATCTCTGTCAGCTTGTCCCTAAGGAGCAGAGGTTGGACGGTGTTGAAGGCGCTAGAGAAGTCCAGAAACATAATTCTTACAGCACCACTGCCTCTGTCCAAGTGGGAGAGGGATCGGTGTAGCATTTAGATGATGGCATCCTCTGCTCCCACCTTCTCCTGGTATGCGAACTGCAGAGGGTCAAGGGCGTGACGGACCTGTGGCCTCAGGTGGTGAAGTAGCAGCCGCTCCATGGTTTTCATCACATGCGACGTCACAGCGACAGGCCGGAAGTCATTCAGCTCACTAGGATGTGATACCTTTGGGCCTGGGGTGATGCAAGATGTTTTCTAAAGCCTCGGGACTCTCCCCTGTTCCAGGCTCAGGTTGAAGATGCGCTGTAGAGGACTCTCTAGCTCCAACGCACAGGCCTTCAGCAGTCGTGGCGATACTCCATCTGGACCAGCTGCTTTGCTGGCACAAAGTCTCCTCAGCTCTCTGCTTACCTGGGCTGCTGTAATTGTGGGTTGGGGTAAACTCTCTCCTATGCTGGTATCAGCAGAAGGATGGGTGGAGGGTGCAGTACTCCGAGGTGAGAGTGGGTTAGGGTGGTCAAACCTGTTAAAAAAGTTGTTCATCTGGTTTGCTCTCTCCACATCTCTCTCGATGGTGGCACCCTGCTTCGAGCTGCAGCCAGTGATGATCTTCATCCCATCCCACACTTCCTTCATGCTGTTATTCTGCAACTTCTGCTCCAGCTTTCTCCTATACTGCTCCTTCGCCACCCTGAGCTGGACTCGGAGTTCCTTCTGCACGCGCTTGAGCTCATGGTGATCACCGCTTTTAAAAGCCCTTTTCTTCTGGTTCAAAAGGCCCTTGATGTCACTTGTAATCCATGGCTTGTTGTTAGCATAGCAGCATACTGTTCTTACTGGAACTACAATGTCCATACAGAAGTTGATGTAGTCAGTAGTGCAGTCAACAACCTCCTCAATGTTCTCACTTTAAGATCCCTGCAGGATATCCCAGTCCGTAGTTCCAAAGCAGTCTCTCAGAGCCTCCTCTGCCTCAGGGGACCACTTCCTGAATGAGCGTGTGGTTGTAGGTAGCTCCCTCACTCTTGGTTTGTAGTGAGGCTGAAGCAGAACCAGGTTATGGTCTTCTGGTCTGCTTTCCCAAGCGCAGGCAGCAGGGTGGCGCTGTATGCGTCTTTAACGTTTGCATACAGTAGGTCAATAGTCCTATTTCCCCGGGTGTTACAATCCACATACTGAGAAGACAGGTAATGTTTTGTCCAGCGTTACATGGTTGAAGTCTCCAGCGATTAGCACAAGTGCCTCGGGGTGTTGTGTTTGTAATTTAGCCACATCGGAATGGATGATGTCACCCGCTATCTCCACGTCTGCCCGAGGAAGGATACTGTATATACAATAACAACAATGACATGTCCAAACTCTCTGGGCAAGTAATAGGGACGCAAATTTACGGCCAACAGTTCGATGTCCCTGCAGCAAGTGGAGATTTTAATGTTAACATGTCCAGAGATGCACCATTTTGTATTGACATAGAGTGCGAGTCATCCTCCTTTTTGCTTCCCGCAGGTACTTGCGTCTCTGTCCACCCTAACTGTGCTAAACCCAGGTAGCTCCACGTTAGCATCCGGGATGTTAGTTGTTAGCCACGTTTACCTAAAACATAAACTGCATTCTCTGTAGGTCCTGACATTTTTCATCAGCGCAGCCAGTTCATCAATTTTATTTGGTAGTGAGTTCACATTTCCCAGAATCACAGAAGGCACCGAAGGTTTGTAGCGCCACTTTCTCTCTAAATGCTTGGCTTTTATCTTAGCACCGGCTCTGCTGCCGCGATACCGCCTTCTTACCTCGTCAGGTAAACAGGGAACCACACCGTCGCAGGCATTTGTTCTCAGCGCTTGAAGTTGACTACTTGAACAGACGAGTCTCGGCATGTAAAAATCCATGTCCAAGTAGTAAAAAGTGTCCAGGGAATGAGTCCACATAAAAGAAAGTGGTAGGAGTTAATTAACAGTGAAATAGAGAAAAATTTAGAAAAATAAAGTCATACACGGAGCTGCTGGAATTGCTGCCACTCACGGCGGCGCTCAAGTCATCACCAAATTTTCTAAATCTAGTCTCTAAATTCAGCACATTTCCGTTTTTAAATCTAAAATCCGTTTTAATGCGTTAATTCCATGATTCCGTCTGTGTTTTCTGGATCGCGGAAATCATAGGGCCCTATGTGTCTGCATGTAAATGCACTGAATTTTTTGATGAAATGGCAGGACGACAGAAGCTATTTTAGTGGGTACTCCCAGCCAGATAATAAAGTCTGTTGTTACACACATTGCTATCAAGGGCCATTCACTCCTTTTTGTCTACAAATGTGCTACTGCTAAAGTTCCTGTTTATATCCAGTATTTCCTCACCTTACACACTCCCATTGGTTTAGAGGTTCCCATCTTCTAACGTTTTGGTTGTCCCATGGATGAAACTATGCACAATGGACTACCATGTTTTTCTTCTATTGATTCAAGGTTATGGTACGTACAATCTACCACAATCTATTCAGACCTCAGCATCCTTGCCAATTTTTAAAAGGCACTTAAAGACTCACCTTTTTCAACGTGCTTTTTGTAATTCTTAATGACTAACTTTTCTTTTTGTTCCACTTAGATACATTTTTAATTATATTTTAATAGTTCCATACATTTTAAATTAAGTTTTGCTTTGTGAGGTAGATAGAGATGACTATGTTATTCAGTGTGCGAAAAAAATATATATTATCACATATACTCACGTACAGTGGTGTGAAAAACTATTTGCCCCCTTCCTGATTTCTTATTCTTTTGCATGTTTGTCACACAAAATGTTTCTGATCATCAAACACATTTAACCATTAGTCAAATATAACACAAGTAAACACAAAATGCAGTTTTTAAATGATGGTTTTTATTATTTAGGGAGAAAAAAAATCCAAACCTACATGGCCCTGTGTGAAAAAGTAATTGCCCCCTTGTTAAACAATAACCTAACTGTGGTGTATCACACCCGAGTTCAATTTCCGTAGCCACCCCCAGGCCTGATTACTGCCACACCTGTTTCAATCAAGAAATCACTTAAATAGGAGCTGCCTGACACAGAGAAGTAGACCAAAAGCACCTCAAAAGCTAGACATCATGCCAAGATCCAAAGAAATTCAGGAACAAATGAGAACAGAAGTAATTGAGATCTATCAGTCTGGTAAAGGTTATAAAGCCACTTCTAAAGCTTTGGGACTCCAACGAACCACAGTGAGAGCCATTATCCACAAATGGCAAAAACACGGAACAGTGGTGAACCTTCCCAGGAGTGGCCGGCCGACCAAAATTACCCCAAGAGCGCAGAGACGACTCATCCGAGAGGTCACAAAAGACCCCAGGACAACGTCTAAAGAACTGCAGGCCTCACTTGCCTCAATTAGGTCAGTGTTCACGACTCCACCATAAGAAAGAGACTGGGCAAAAACGGCCTGCATGGCAGATTTCCAAGACGCAAACCACTGTTAAGCAAAAAGAACATTAGGGCTCGTCTCAATTTTGCTAAGAAACATCTCAATGATTGCCAAGACTTTTGGGAAAATACCTTGTGGACTGATGAGTCAAAAGTTGAACTTTTTGGACAGCAAATGTCCCGTTACATCTGGCGTAAAAGGAACACAGCATTTCAGAAAAAGAACATCATACCAACAGTAAAATATGGTGGTGGTAGTGTGATGGTCTGGGGTTGTTTTGCTGCTTCAGGACCTGGAAGGCTTGCTGTGATAGATGGAACCATGAATTCTACTGTCTACCAAAAAATCCTGAAGGAGAATGTCCGGCCATCTGTTCGTCAACTCAAGCTGAAGCGATCTTGGGTGCTGCAACAGGACAATGACCCAAAACACACCAGCAAATCCACCTCTGAATGGCTGAAGAAAAACAAAATGAAGACTTTGGAGTGGCCTAGTCAAAGTCCTGACCTGAATCCAATTGAGATGCTATGGCATGACCTTAAAAAGGCGGTTCATGCTAGAAAACCCTCAAATAAAGCTGAATTACAACAATTTTGCAAAGATGAGTGGGCCAAAATTCCTCCAGAGCGATGTGAAAGACTCATTGCAAGTTATCGCAAACGCTTGATTGTAGTTATTGCTGCTAAGGGTGGCCCAACCAGTTATTAGGTTCAGGGGGCAATTACTTTTTCACACAGGGCCATGTAGGTTTGGATTTTTTTTTCTCCCTAAATAATAAAAACCACCATTTACAAACTGCATTTTGTGTTTACTTGTGTTATATTTGACTAATGGTTAAATGTGTTTGATGATCAGAAACATTTTGTGTGACAAACATGCAAAAGAATAAGAAATCAGGAAGGGGGCAAATAGTTTTTCACACCACTGTATAAGTCGGGTCTTGAAACCCGAAAAATCAATTATAAAATCAGACCCCGACTAGTATGCCCGTTCAAAAATGCGACACATCATTTTTTTTTTTTTTTACATCTACTTGCCTCCTCCAATCTCGCATCAGTTTCTTAGACACATCAAATTTTGTTGCAGCAACGCAGTTACCAATTTCTTTCACTACTTTAACGATGTTTCATTTAAAACCAGCTTCATATTTTCTTCTGATCAAACGCTCCATCGCAGATAAGGGATGCTCTTACGATAAAGGTGTGAGATAGAAGAAACACAAATCAATGAAAACGTTGTTTCGGAATACTTCGGGTATTAGCGTATGGTCGCGTAGGCATGATAGAGAGAGAGCGAGGTCAGGAGCATGTGCTCATACAGTGCATTGCCACACCCACATAGAAAAAAAAGGCCGTGTACACCGTGGTTACTCTCTCAGGTGGGAGTTAGCATATCATAATTCCTTGTACCAATAGCATGAGTTTTCTGCATTCAACTTATACGACTGACATTATAAAATACCAGAAATTATACTGTAAAATCAAGTCCCGACTTATCTGCGAGTATATACTGTAATTAGTATTATTATAGCCTGTACAGAAACAGCATTGAAATGTCTACGTACCATATGTAAGCTCAGTATCGGAGCCATTAATTAGCTCCTGTTTTAACTGTCCTACATGGATTAAATCATAATTTGTGAATGTATTTTAGTCATGTATTTGTGGTGTTGCATAGCTTATTGGCAAACATATCTGAGGTCCAACCCCAAGGCTGCTGGTTCATTCTTGGATTTCTGACTCATTCTGTCATCCTACCAAGTTACTAAACTTGCAAACTGGGGGAAAATAATTCACACATTGAAACAAATCAACTGTACCTTTGTATTTGTAAAGTGCCTAGGAAAATTACAGTATTCTGTACAGAAAGGTCAAATATAAAAAAAGACTGTTGATTAAATACGATATATTTGATTTAAAAGAGTACTTACTACCAATCAAAATTTAAAACAAGTTTTCAAGTTGTTTTAATGCATTTACCTATTCACTACAGAAGTGGCAAGATGAAGAACTTATTTTGCTGTTTCTTACCGGCTTATTGTCTGCAATCCAGCACTTGCAGTACTGACAAAATTTCTTTGGTTGAGACTTCCAATAATCAGCCCTGCAAAAAAGAAGTTACAGTACAGTAAGAATAATAATGTATATTAGTTATACACCCCTAGCCGAAAACTCTTGTGTTTTTGCATGACAGTGTTAAGCACACACTATATATCTTAGTGAAAACTATATATAACTATAGTTCTCTCCCTTAGAGTTTTATGTACTTTTTTTTAATGCAAGTCATACCACCTAACTATTCAAACAATAAATTTGGAAACCAAGGACATCTGAAATAACTAGAAAACAGGAAAAGGAACAGATCTGAAGTGCAAATTCAACAACATCATCAAAACAAAATCTGAAAAAAAGCATTCTGTGTGCAAAGTAATTTCTTACTTTAATCTGGTAAACTGTTCTTTGTTGTTAAAATGAAGAGGCATCCTAACTAAACTATACAATCATAACTTACCTTCCAAAAAAGATATAAAATATCAACAGAATACAAAACTGCATCCAATATATGTTACATTTTCAACACTAAACCCATTTAAATACATATTGTGTTCACCAACCTTATACATAAAAGCTAATGTCTAGAATGAAGGTTCCCATTGTTAGAATGTCTTGGAGTAAGGTACTGTATGAGATCTCCATTATCTCAATTTTATCCTCTACCAATTTACAATAATCCGCATGTCATAGGTCAAAATGAGTGCAAATGCTGGTTTATATGCCAAGATGTAATGCTACTAGCAAATAAGAGCTACTTAACTGGGCTGAGGTGTAGTCTCTAGTATGGAGCCAAGCTGAAGAAAAAAAAAATTCCTTAATGGTGAAAACCTTTTAAATGGGATCTATCTTCCTTGAAAGCTACCAAGGTAAACATGACTTTCTCCAACCTGGAAAGTTCATTTTATAGAAGGAAGACAAACTCACATAATTGGATTACGCGAGTATAGTTAATGGGCGCATGGATCATAAAAATATCTATATAACAATATAAAATGATTGATGAATCTACTTTTATTTTTGATAAGCCATATGCATAATTTTTTATTTCAAAAGGTGAGAGGGATATCAACACAACCTCCATGCTCCACATAGGTGACGGTAAGAATTGGGACTACATTGAAATTTTGCGGTCAGAATGGTCATAACCTTTCAACAACAGAATGGGACATTTTTGCTTTGTCTTGTCTCCTGGGTTAGGATGAAATCTTGAATTTGGTGGACACAGATGTGTGTAAAGGGAAATTCAGTTTCTACATAATTTGAGATCAAATAAGGATGCTTCAAAAGGTGTATAAGGAGGTTACATTTCTGTGTCAAATTAATTTATATCATTCAGAGTTTCAGATAAGTGACATTTCAAAGAGAACTGAATATCAGATATACAAATTAACAATATTTTTGCATTGCCACTGTGTACACTTTTTCAAATATGTGGCAAGTAATCTCTGTCCAGATGCTTGTTACTAGTTGTACGTTTTGGGATTATATAACTTTCTCAGACCCAATAAATCGAAATCCAAATTGCACTGAGTGCAGTCCATCACAAGACCCACATGAGGACAACCCACACTCACCCACAGCCACTAAACTTTGCAAACATGAGAAAAACATGCAAATTCCAAAAGAACAACAGCTGGGCATAGAATCTGAACCTTGTACACTGGATCCTTGAAGTAAGACTCACTTCAGTGCCAAGGAGGATACCAAAACATGAAAGATAAAACCCTCAGCAACCTGTAGGATGCTGAATAGAGGAGTTTGGTTAATCTGCTGTCTACTTAACATATTATCTAACCTTTTTTTTTTTTTTTAAAGAGTGCATGTTTATTTCTGGTTTTAGTTTAACAAGTTTAATATGCATGGCTTTCACAGACCTCTGTGACCCAACTTGAGAATAACTTTCATGTCTGTATGAGAAAAAGGATGGGCAGGTATTTTAAATGTAGAAAAACGGACTAAATTTCTGTCACAATTAAGCAGAATACAAATAAAAAAACCTCAGAATAAAAATCTGATGTCGGCAGCTGATGACTTTCTCCAAATTTTCAACAGGAATACAGCATACAGGTTGAATTTACCAAAATATTTTAGCCTACTTTGAAGCAGATTTTAAATTCATATTTTATGTAATTAAGAATATAAAATGCTGGGACTTTTTTGGAGTACATTTCAACAAACAATCTATGTGAGTTTTGTATTACTTGGTTTTACTTAATGTTTCAATAAAATGTTAAAAATTTGAGAACAACAAGAAACTCACAAAATAAGTTATTAAACTGAATTAACTGAAGGTGCAATGTTTAGAACCAGAAGTACGAAAACTTCTTTTAAACAAAAAATGAAGTACAGACAAACAGACATCCTGGTAATTTAATCCTCTTTAATAAAATCCCTGTGTGCCTCCATGTGTCCGTGTGTGTGTGTCTTCTGGCGAGGTGCGCATGCGCGGGGCACAGTGCGATGCTTCAAAGGCCGCCTGACGCGTCACACAAGACAGAGAAGGAGGGGCCTATAAATTATCGCGCGGCCAATGCAATCGGATTTCAGTAAATGAGGTAAGACCCAAAACATAACGCACGAAAAATCCAATTGGGTACTGAGACGCAAAGAGGTGGGATTAGTGTTTGTTGTTGTGCAAGTGTTCACTTTGAGGATGTCAGATTTGCGATTAACAAACTTGGCCCGGTAAAGTGTAAAGTGTTTTCCTAAATATACGAATTTTCATGATATTACAATAGGATGACTTTTAAAAGTAGATTTATTTTCACGCATATAAAATCCGTTGCTGGGGAGACGCCATACATACAATAATCAGCTGCACGCCAGCACAGATTAAAATACTTGCTGGAGAGACATATTACTGTTAGAGAAAATTAAAGGCACACAATACAGTGACGCATATTACAGCCACATACAAGCCAGTATTTACTGTAACAGAAAATAGACGGTCCTTTGCCATTTAATATAGACTGTTCCTACTAATGTTTATGCACTACTATTCTAGCGCCCGTTATTGTAACAGGCTTAATGTCTAGTATAGGTATAAAATGCAATTATTATTTCAGCAGTGACTACTGTGTTTGAAAATTTAAAAAACTGAAGAAGTAACAGCGTGAGCTTTGAATTAACTACATTTACTTATTTTCCCAGGCGACTTAAAACATTTATGATACAATTGGTTACATTGTGACATTCTGATTGAACTTGGGTTGAACCTATTCAACTAATTATGTGACTTCTGAAATTACTTTGTTGGACCATATACACAAGGTAATTTATTGTTAAGTCTATTATATAAAATCCATTTTTAATTCCAGATTGTAATGCCACAAAAAATTATAAACCCCAAGAGGGACAAATACTTTTGTAAGGCACTGTACCTTCCTTCATATGTGAAATATGTTAAAACTAAAAGCCATCAGGCACTCCATACTTAAGAGTTCTTGGCCCCCAAAAAGAACTGCACTTTGTTTGTTATGGGCAATACTGTATTATTCCATTAATATAATTTCTAATGTCAGGTTTGGTTATAGGCACAGTTATTTACATTATGAATATACTTTTACATGAATAAGTAATACAGCTACAGCTATACATAGAAAAAAAATTTCTTATGTACAAAACTTTAAAGATTAATATTGTCAAAATGGGAAACTAAACGTCTCTGGCGATTTCATTGTTAATTTTGGATTTGAACTTTTATAATGGATACTGTATTTACCAAGTACCCTACTATGCTTTAAATTAACATGATTATAAATTAATTTCAATGAGCCCATCCTAGCAATGATTCTTGACAGTAAATCACAAACAAAAAGTGCAACATTATGGGTAAATTAAACGCTAACATTGTCATCACATGTAAACAACCGTATACAAATAAATCAATGTTAGCGATATTAAAAGAAAAAGAAAAAAAAGAGGGAACTGGGCAAACATTTAAGTCACTCTGTACATGTGACAATACTACTATACTAGGAAGCCCGTTGTTTTGATCCACATTCCATTCCTTTTAATATTAATTTCAGTCATTACATTTTATGTACAAAAACTACTATTGATTATTTATTTATTTGCTACAAGGAATTACCTAAAGAGCATCGCTTAACTTTGGTTCATTGCACTGTTTTGGAATTTTACCAGAAAACCTCTTTACCTTTGACGAATAAGCAGCGTTTTAATCTTTCGCTTTTAATTATACAAACACCATTTTATAAACACACCAGTGCATAAATGTAAAGCAGTAAGAATAAAAATAAACCCAAATTAATTCACAAAGTGGCTTAATATATAATTAAACCAGGTGCACAACGTGAAGTAATACGTTATAGTGATTACTCCTATGCTTTAAAAGACAATTTGCCAAATTTAACGTATGCTGTTACTACAGCTCTAACTACACCAAACGAGATAATGCTAAATAGAGAACTATTCACGGCTTCTTTAGTGTCGAAACTTACATTCTCGTCAGATAATCCTAAATCACTGTTATATAAACTGCGTTTTTTAAAACCACACCGAAGGTTGCCTCCAGCTAACTTCACTCCTCCATGACACATTCGCAAGTATTGAGCACGAATGTACGGATCGCGACGAGGAACAGACTTTTTTTTGGACTCCACTCTGCCCTTGATGTCAAAAGACACGCGTCGAATACGGACGAACAAATTCCATTGTAAAGTTACACGAGTACAGTAATGTGAATGCCTATAACTAGCAAATACAATCAGAACGGCATTTATTTTTTCGCTTGTATTTCTGTGAGGCGTTCGAAGATTTAAAAGTAGCATTTTGCTGCCCAGGACTTTCAGTGTACTTTTGGTGCATTTTCTGAAACTCGTAATCAGCGGAAGTGCAGTCTTAACAGATGTGTATTTATTTGTTTCCAGACCGCCATATAACCGGTTTGTTAAAAGGAACGTGTTTGTTAGTCATATATTACTTTAACGTATGAATTACTACGCTAAATAAATGGAAACTTCTATGAAAAATCAAAATGGGGGTGTATTGAATGTAGTTTCCCATATGGTCTAGCGGTTAGGATTCCTGGTTTTCACCCAGGCGGCCCGGGTTCGACTCCCGGTATGGGAACGACGTGATTTTTTTCCTCAATATGGGAAGAAAGGTTTTTTTTTTTTTTAATATAACTTATTTAAACGTTTCAACAATGATTTTAGTATTTTTAACTTTCCATATACTTTTGCACAAAGCTAAATAGTCCACACTGCTGACGCTATCGGTGTTTACAAAGCTTTGTTCTCTACCATCCATTGCCATCCATCCATCCATTGTCTCCCGCTTATCCGAGGTCGGGTCGCGGGGGCAGCAGCTTGAGCAGAGATGCCCAGACTTCCCTCTCCCCGGCCACTTCTTCTAGCTCTTCCGGGAGAATCCCAAGGCGTTCCCAGGCCAGTCGAGAGACATAGTCCCTCCAGCGTGTCCTGGGTCTTCCCCGGGGCCTCCTCCCGGTTAGACGTGCCCGGGAACACCTCACCAGGGAGGCGTCCAGGAGGCATCCTGATCAGATGCCCGAGCCACCTCATCTGACTCCTCTTGATGCGGAGGAGCAGCGGCTCTACTCTGAGCCCCTCCCGGATGACTGAGCTTCTCACCCTATCTTTAAGGGAAAGCCCAGACACCCTGCGGAGGAAACTCATTTCAGCCACTTGTATTCGCGATCTCGTTCTTTCGGTCACTACCCATAGCTCATGACCATAGGTGAGGGTAGGAACATAGATTGACTGGTAAATTGAGAGCTTCGCCCCTTTTTCACCACGACAGACCGATGCAGAGCCCGCATTACTGCGGATGCAGCACCGATCCGCCTGTTGATCTCGCGCTCCATTCTTCCCTCACTCGTGAACAAGACCCCGAGATACTTGAACTCCTCCACTTGGGGCAGGATCTCGCTACCAACCCTGAGAGGGCACTCCACCCTTTTCCGGCTGAGGACCATGGTCTCGGATTTGGAGGTGCTGATTCTCATCCCAGCCGCTTCACACTCGGCTGCGAACCGATCTAGAGAGAGCTGAAGATCACGGCCTGATGAAGCAAACAGGACAACATCATCTGCAAAAAGCAGTGACCCAATCCTGAGCCCACCAAACCGGACCCCCTCAACGCCCTGGCTGCGCCTAGAAATTCTGTCCATAAAAGTTATGAACAGAATCGGTGACAAAGGGCAACCCTGGCGGAGTCCAACTCTCACTGGAAACGGGTTCGACTTACTGCCGGCAATGCGGACCAGGCTCTGGCAACGATCGTACAGGGACCGAACAGCCCTTATCAGGGGGGCCGGTACCCCATACTCTCGGAGTACCCCCCACAGGATTCCCCGAGGGACACGGTCGAATGCCTTTTCCAAGTCCACAAAACACATGTAGACTGGTTGGGCAAACTCCCATGCACCCTCCAGGACCCTGCTAAGGGTATAGAGCTGGTCCACTGTTCCGCGACCAGGACGAAAACCACACTGTTCCTCCTGAATCCGAGGCTCGACTATCCGACGGACCCTCCACTCCAGAACCCCCGAATAGACTTTTCCAGGGAGGCTGAGGAGTGTGATCCCTCTGTAGTTGGAACACACCCTCCGGTCCCCCTTCTTAAAGAGGGGGACCACCACCCCGGTCTGCCAATCCAGAGGCACTGTCCCTGATGTCCATGCGATGTTGCAGAGGCATGTCAGCCAAGACAGTCCTACAACATCCAGAGCCTTGAGGAACTCCGGGCGTATCTCATCCACCCCCGGGGCCCTGCCACCAAGGAGTTTTTTGACCACCTCGGTGACCTCAGTCCCAGAGATGGGGGAGCCCACCTCTGAGTCCCCAGGCTCTGCTTCCTCATTGGAAGGCATGTTAATGGAATTGAGGAGGTCTTCGAAGTACTCCCCCCACCGACCCACAACGTCCTGAGTCGAGGTCAGCAGCGCACCATCCCCACCATATACAGTGTTGACACTGCACTGCTTCCCCTTCCTGAGACGCCGAATGGTGGACCAGAATCTCCTCGAAGCCGTCTGAAAGTCGTTCTCCATGGCCTCCCCAAACTCCTCCCACGCCCGAGTTTTTGCCTCAGCAACCACCAAAGCCGCATTCCGCTTGGCCTGCCGGTACCTATCAGCTGCCTCCAGGGTCCCACAGGACAAAAGGGTCCTGTAGGACTCCTTCTTCAGCTTGACGGCATCCTTCACCGCCGGTGTCCACCAACGGGTTCGGGGATTGCCGCCACGACAGGCACCGACCACCTTACGGCCACAGCTCCGGTCAGCTGCCTCAACAATAGAGGCACGGAACATGGCCCATTCGGACTCAATGTCCCCCACCTCCCTCGGGATGTGGTTGAAGTTCTGCCGGAGGTGGGAGTTGAAGCTACTTCTGACAGGGGGCTCTGCCAGACGTTCCCAGCAGACCCTCACAACACGTTTGGGCCTACCACGCCTGACCGGCATCCTCCCCCCACCATCGAAGCCAACTCACCACCAGGTGGTGATCAGTTGACAGCTCCGCCCCTCTCTTCACCCGAGTGTCCAAGACATGTGGCCGCAGGTCCGATGACACGACCACAAAGTCGATCATCGAACTGAGGCCTAGGGTGTCCTGGTGCCAAGTGCACATATGAACACCCCTATGCTTGAACATGGTGTTCGTTATTGACAATCCGTGACGAGCACAGAAGTCCAATAACAAAACACCGCTCGGGTTCAGATCGGGGGGGCCATTCCTCCCAATCACGCCCTTCCAGGTCTCACTGTCATTGCCCACGTGAGCATTGAAGTCTCCCAGCAGAACGAGGGAGTCCCCAGAAGGTATGCCCTCTAGCACACCCTCCAGGGACTCCAAAAAGGGTGGGTACTCCGAACTGCTGTTCGGTGCATACGCACAAACAGCAGTTAGGACCCGTCCCCCCACCCGAAGGCGAAGGGAGGCTACCCTCTCGTCCACCGGGGGCAACTCCAGAGTGGTACAGAGTCCAGCCCCTCTCAAGGAGATTGGTTCCAGAGTCCAAGCTGTGCGTCGAGGTGAGTCCGACTATATCTAGCCGGAACCTCTCAACTTCGCGCACTAGCTCAGGCTCCTTCCCCTTCAGAGAGGTGACATTCCACGTCCCAAGAGCCAGCTTCTGTAGCCGAGGATCGGACCGCCAAGGTCCCCGCCTTCGGCCACCACCCAACTCACACTGCACCCGACCTCCTTGGTCCCTCCCATAGGTGGTGAGCCCATGGGAAGGGGGACCCACGTTGCCTCTTCGGGCTGTGCCCAGCCGAGCCCCATGGGTGCAGGCCCGGCCACCAGGCGCTCGCCATCGAGCCCCACCTCCAGGCCTGGCTCCAGAGTGGGGCCCCGGTGACCCGCGTCCGGGCGAGGGAAAACGCTGTCCAAAATTGTTTTTCTTCATAGGAGGTTTGTTTAACCGCTCTTTGTCTCATCCCTCACCTAGGACCAGTTTGCCTTGGGTGGCCCTACCACCCAAGCTTTGTTCTCTACCAGTTGAATTAAAACCATCAGTGATTACATTCAGACAATAGGGGAAGTTTATTAATAAGACAATGCCGATACAATAGTTAAATTATTTATCAATTTAAAAAAGTAATCTTTTAGTCTTATTAAAAAACTACGTGATAGCTTTCAATAAAATTAATTCTTTCGTAAGTACTTCAACTAGATTTTTTTTATTTTAAATATAGTCAATTGTTTCGAGCAGAGAATATTTTTTGTCTGACGTCTACAAAGTACAATATTCAGAATGTGTTTTTGTTTTCAAATTTAAAGTCTTAATGCTATATAGTATGTGTATGTGTTTTACAGATTGTTACTGACTTTATTAATCAGGACCTTCATCATGTTACAATTACTTCTGATAATACCGTGCAATGTGCTATCACATCATTACGATTTTTAACGTGTTAAAAATACACATATTTATTTGCAATTGAAACGGAAGATAATCATGCCTTAGGGTAATCGAATGGAAGAATTATTGTATCAGCAGCTTGTACCTTAAACTGATTTCTGTTACTTCTGTTACTGGTGTATCAATGTTATGTAAGTACATATTTCTTTGTTCTTACCTATCATTTTTGTATTTATTCAGTCTTATTCTTATCTATTTATATTTGTTTTCTATGCTTGTATCTTCATCTTTGACATCCTGTATATCACTTTGAGCTACATGCAATGTATGAAAATTGTACTATAGAAATAAATGTAGTTGCTGTGGAGCCATAATATAATAGCACCATAAACGCAATTGTTTTGTCTCTAACACCATTCTTGTTGGTATAAATAAAACTCCACTGTGTGTTTTAGAAGTCACTTTGCTGCCAGTAGAGGTCATACCTGCTGCAACTTTGGTTCATTTTACATCTAATTTATTAAAAAGGGTGGCAAAGAAGTGCAAGGGTTAGTTAGCACTGCTGCTTCACAGATACCAGCATCTTGTATTTAAAAGGTGCACATTTCCCACCATCTACAGGGGGCTTTCTACATTTATTCTAACTTTCTTCCCGTTTGGCAATAGTACATAGATAGATAGATAGATAACATAGGTCCCACTCATGCCGAAAGAAACAATCAATTTATTGCTGCCTTGCATCCAATATTCTTGGGATAAGGTCCAGCTTTCTCCAACACTGAATTTGATAATGGGGGTTTGTTAATGTTATGATTATCTACAGATTTATCAAGGGCTGAAGTCTTGTGCTTAAGAGTATATTAGTTTTAGTAATGCATAGAGTATTGGGTGTACCACCACAGCTTATACTGTATGTTGCCTGGTTAAATTTATTTGTGTTTGAAGTTTTGTATCCAAATGCTCAAATCATCTGTCCTTTTATCAAAGAAGGGGGCAGAAATATTTTAAGCTCTTATGCAAGTGTAATTAAATTGTTATGTTAGTTTCCTTTTATATGTCAGCCTGATTCCTAAACGGCTTAGTACATTATGGTGTAGCAGGGAATTTGAGCCTATGACAGAATAAATGGGTAAAAAGGTAGTTATTAACATTCAATAAAATGTCATTCCATCACAGGGTGCCCAGACTGCCCCACATTAGACCAGTTAAAAGGCATCAGTTGACCAAACCAATGTTTTTAAAACTTGGAATAAATACATAAATCCCCAACAGCATTATGAAGAATTTTATAATTTAATATATTTTAATTTGCCTTTCAAATATTTATTAGACTATTTTTCATACACTGCTCAAAAGTTTAAGAGAACACTTAATCATCACAGTCTAACACCAAGTCAATTAAGCTTCACAAATATGAATCTGTCCACTTAGGAGGCATAAGTGATTGTGAATCAACTTCAACTGCTTTGGTGCAAATGAAAGTGACAACAGGACAGCAAGACAACCCGCAAAAAGGGTGGTGGTGGTTGTGGCCACAGACAATTACTCTCTCCTTATCCTTCTTGACTGATTCTTCTCTAGTTTTGCATTTTGCTAGTGTCCTTGTCACTACTGGTAGCAATTCAGGTTACACAGCTAGTCCAGCTCCTCCAGGATGGCACATCCATATGTGCCTTCGCAATATGGTTTGCTGTGCCTCCCAGCACAGTCTCAAGAGTGTGGAGGTGATACCACGAGATGAGCTGTTACATGAGGAGTACTGGACAAGGCTGTTGAAGGGCATCAACCCAGCATCAGGACTGGTATCTGCTCCTTTGTGCAAGAAGGAAGAGGAGGAACACTGCCAGAGCCCTACAAAATGACCTCCAGCTTGTTACTGGTGTGCATATTTCTGACCAAACTGTCAAGAACAGACTCCATGAGGGTGGCATGAGGGCCTATAACATCCTCTAGTGGGACCTGTGCTCCCAGCTCATCACCGTGCATCTCGATTGGCACTCACCAGAGAATACCATAGTTAGCAGCTCTGCTATTGGCACCCATTCTTTTCACAGATGAGAGGAGGTTCACACTGAGCACATGTGACAGACGTGAAAGAATCTGGAGAAGCCATGGTGAATGTTATGCAGCCTGCAACATCATCCAGCATGACTGGTTTGGCAGAGGGTCAGTGATAGTGTGGGGAGGCATATCCTTACAGTGTCGAACAGACACCCCATGTGCTAGGCAATAGTACCCTGACTGCTGTTAGGTATTGGCATGAAATCCTCAGAGCCACTGTCAGACCTTACACTTGTTCAGTGGGCCCTGGGTTCCTCCTGGTGCAAGGGCCAGAGTGTGTAGACAGTTCCCGGTTGACGAAGGCATTGATGCTATTAATGCCTCTGGGATGTTATGTACTGATGCATCTGATGCCGCCAAGTACTGTAGTGCTATAGACTGTCCGGGAGCTCAATGATGCCCTGATCCAGGTTGGGTTGGAGAACCCCAGGACACCATCCGCCATTTCATCAGGAGTGTGCCCAGTCATTGCTGGGAGTGCATAAACACTAATAATTCACATTATGAGTTGCTGTGATGAAATTCACCCAAGTTGGATGAGCCTGTGATTGTAATTTTTGACTTTGATTTTCAGTGTCATATTGAATCCAGCTCTCAATGGGTTGGTGATTTTGGTTTCCATTGACTATTGTTGCATCATTTTGTTCTCAAAGGATTACACTGTATTAGGCAGTAAAAATTTTCCACTTGAATAGTTCATTCATCAAGATTGAAATTCATAAATTGTGAAACGTAATAAAAAATAATCTGAACATTTGCATATTCCAGGCACTAAACCTGTGACTCTGGAGCTGTGATTGTTGACAACTGCATCACCATATATCATATTCAGTACTTTCATAAACTTGTGTAATAGAATTGAAAACTGAACCAAAAGTAGATGACTGCAATATATAGTCAAGATCCTGATCCAATACACTGAAAGGTGTGCTTTTTGGTTTTTATCATATATCTGCATAAATCATTGATTCAAATAATTAAATACAAACTAAAAAGTTAAAAACTGTTATCTATGCATTTAATATATGGATCCTATTTATATGAACATATTTAATGACGGTCGTTTTGCTGTAAAGTAAAGAAAGAATACAGGGCAAAGGATTTTGATGATTTACTTGAATCTTTGTGATCCCCTTGAAATGTACAGCACACAGAGAGGCCATTCTAACAGCAATGTGTCCCTTCCAAAATAGAAATAGGATGGCTGAAGTCCATACAGAGCGGCTGCATGGATAGACCTGCCTTTTCTACATTACAAGGAGTCAAAACTGCCTGGAACAATTAAGTCTACATATTTTCAGGTAAGTTCTAAGGTAGAGTAAGGGAACTGGCATTCCTTACACACCAAGCACTACAGGCATGCAGCCTAAACTTTGCAATGTCTGGACAAAGGTAAACTTCAGCATCATTTTCTTAAATACTATGTGGAGTGCTCCCTTCTTTTCCTTTCTTCTGTTGTAAATAATGCAGTCAGTACAGTAAAATTTCAAATTTATCAATTCTTATATCGTTTGTAAACTTGGGTTATTAATGTGATCTGCCAGGTTCTCATCATTTGAACTAAGAAGTAGTTATGGCAGTTAAGTATTATACCCTTTACCCTTTGAAATTCACCGGACACATTCAAAAAGCTAATATTGTACAAGGTATCGGTAGACAATTTTATTACCTAGTGTCTTTATAATACAATGCTACAGAGAATAGAATACAACCATCAATTTTACTTCTGTTGTATTGGACTTTGAGCAAATTTGCTGGCTCAACTGGGAGCAAGATACCAAACACCTTACCATATATCCATCCTCTCTCATGCCGTACATTTATTAACCTAAAATACATGTCTTTGGGATAGAATATTGTCCCTTAAGAATAACTGCATGAACACAACAATAATATTCACATTCTACACAAACACTGATCAGGACAGTCATCGAATTCAGGTTCCTGGAGCAAAGAGGTTATATTGATAACTCATCAGGTCTGTAATTATTCATGACCTTTTTTGAATGATCTCCTCTGTTACTTTCTTCATGTGCCAAGCATGATTTTTCTTTACTCAGTGTGACTGTTTCGTTTTTTGATGGTTAATCCAGAAAGAATGCACTAAACTAGCATGCATTATGAAGGTAGAGCGTGTCTGGTCACTTTCAGGTCAGATCATTTTGCTGTTTTTTTTTTTTTTATTCCCCGCATTCTTTGCTGAAGGGACACATCTTCCACCCTGGAATCTTATTGTTTTTAAAGTGTAAAATATTACATTTTGTACATTACAGAGATATTGTGAGTAGTCAACTGAAGCTGTAACTTATTTTTAAAGAAAAACAGTACAGGCGACAAAATGGTACTGTGGTTGGTATTGATGCCAGTGGTGCTTGGACCTTCAGTTCCTGGTTAGGGTGCTTTTTGTGTTAGGTTATGGGCCTGGCCGTTACTTGGATGGGAGACCATCTCGCAGAAGCTAGGGTTGCTGCTGGAAGAGGTATTCGAGAGGTCAACAGAAGGCATTTAACCTGTGATCTGTGTGTGGATCTCTGTGCCCCCATGCAGTGATGGGGACTATTTGCTGTAAATATGGTGCCGTCCTTTGAAAGAGACTTAAAACTGATGTTCTGACTCTCTGTAGTCATTAAAGATTCCTGGGCATCTGTCAAAAATAGTAGGTTTTTATCCTGATGTCCTGGCTAAATTGTCTATCACGGCCTCGTCTATTCTGCCTCCCTAATTATCCTCTGTTTCTAATGGGCTAACTATTTTTCTCATCCCTTCACTATTTAATAGCTAATGCCTGGTGATCGTACTGGCTCAATAATGGCTGCCATCACATCATTCAGGTGGGTGCTACACATTGGGGTTGGTTGAAGTGGTTCCCTTTTCTCTATGTAAAGCGATTTGATCACTATATAGATGTATTTAATAATTATTATTATTATACCTCTAAATTGCCCCCAAAGCGAGTGTGTGATCGATCTCTCATATGGAATTGCATCTAACTTAGGGTTGGTTCTAGCCTTGTACTGAAGAATGGCATGCTAGGTTGAAGCCTAAGAATAGGACATGAAGATGTATTTACATTTTGATTATTACCGAAGTTTGACAAAAATTAAATTGTATAATGTGCATGATGATAAATTAATAAAATAACAGGGTTGTGGGGGTGGGGGACAGTCCCTTAGTGCAAGGCAGAAACCCTCTGTAGATGAGACAACACTCCATCGCAATACTGATAAACTGCTAACAGCAAACTTAACCTCCATTCATCTATTTTATTAACACATGTATTCATTTCTGGATCATGGGGTGACTACCCAGGGTGGCAATGAACACAAGGCTTCAACCAGTCCTGGATGTGCTGCCAGACTTTTACAGGACACACTGTGTTGCCTCAGTGCCTAAGCAGTTAGTGCTCCTATCACATGATGCTCAGACTTTAGTTTCATTGAAAGCTGAACCTGCCAATTCGTCTCATCAATTAAATCAAGGGTGAAGATTCATTATTTTAACATAACATACCATAGTTATGGCTGCAGCTTAAGCTCTTTCATATTGCTGTCTTATATTTCTTTTTAACTAGTAACTGTTTTGACTAACCATTGCTATTATTCTTCCATTGTCTTTCTAATCTCTCTTACATAATGTGTCCGACTTGTGATAGCTGGAAAACTACATGGTATATACATATACATGCATATACATTTATTGCATGATATTTATCTGTTTATATTTCAGCATTATGCATTTTGTCTGTTGCATTTCATGTTAGACAGTATGCATAGTAATTGTACAGATTGCTGGGTTCATAATTGGAATAGTATTCAATAAGAATAAATTGAACAGGAAACTGAAATGGAAAATGTGGATTTAAAAAGTGGATGGATAGCACAATAATCATGAGTTTTGTAGTGTGCTGCAATCAACATTTTGCAAATTCTTTTTCAAATTTTTAGAATGTTCAGTCTTTAGTGAATGTATGTATGTTATGATGTCACTGTTTTCATTATAGCTTTGCAGGGAGCTGTCATATAATCACTTATCTAGTCAATATTTAAAATAAATGTTAATAATAACAGTGGTTTGGTTACTGTTCCTGAACTGAATGTGAGCTTTTGGTGTGTTTTACCTGTACCAGACCTGGAGGCTATAATGAGGTTTGAAGTTCATGTTGTGTTTCCCCATTATAGCGATCCTTGGATTTTTGTTTCTGCTTTTGAGGTGGAGCTCTCAGCTTACATACTTTTTTTTTCTGGTCTTCCCTGTTGTTGGCTTTCTGCACACCTGCCTAATCTGCTCTGAATCTAAAGCAACATGGGCGTGTCTCGAGAGAGAGAGAGAGAAAAAAAAACAAGTTCTCTGTTCTCTTTGCTTATGACTCATATCATTAGGCAAAGAGGTAGCACTTCCCCACAGTAGAGTAGCCATTTTATTTAGTCCTTGCAAGGCGAAGCACTGACTGAGGGTTTTATTTGGGCCTGTGTTAAAGGTAGGCTTTGGCTCTTGCCAGGTTTTTTTTAGCTTCATTAAAACCATCACGAATCCAGATTTTATGCTATTTTGTTTTTTTTAGTTTAGAGGCACATATTGGCAAAATAATAACGTAGGCTGACAACAGCAACCTGTGAAAATAAGCAGAAAAAATGTTAATATAAGTTACTTCTAAGGGTATTGTGGGCATTTGCACATCATTTGGTGCACACATTGCTGGACAGTAGACACTGCATAGGGAGAGCAACATTCCTCCAATAGTTTACAAATTATATGTTGTATTATCAAGAGATGGAAGCATTCTCAGCTAGGGTAGGCATAACGTGTAGCTACACATATGTGCTCATCACTGATGCTTGTTTATTTCTTTGTCAATGAGGTACTGAGCTTTAATATGCCATTACCCAGTTTACCACTCTCAAAGAAGAGACAAAATAATGGTTAATGGCAGCTGTGGGGTTCAAACTGTACTCATCATCTATAGCAGCTGCAACAGAAGCTAGCTTTGGCAGGCTAAGATTGTTGTGTGATATAAAACGAGCAACAGTTCGCGTGACAGTTGAGTTTTACAATTATGGCCAAGAGAGGGAAGAGTGGGGGTTGTGTGCAAAGTGAAAAATCAAATTTTTGCTTTTTTAAGTGTTGCAATAATGATATGCCTTATACTGAAATAATTTTTTTGATATAGTGTCATAGCTGAAGATCTCCCATGTGCATTCCAAGCAGATTAACAACAATATAACATTTGTAGGTGAAACAAGCATAAAACATCAGCAGTAGACAAGCTGAGCATTTCAAAATATTTTTGACTTCAAAGGAAATACTCATAATAATAATTAAAATCATAAACCCGGGGACAAAGATGCAACGTAAACTTTAACAGTACAAACAATTTACAATTTAATTGAATTACCTTCCTAAACATGTCTTTTCATTGAGTTCAGAGAGGAATAGAGGACAAAAATTTGTATTTGTTTTGCATACTTTTGATGCAGTGCTTGAAATGTGATTGCTTGTTTTAGATTTATAAATTCCTTTAAATAATAGGCTGTGTTGGGGCTTGTTTTATATTTGCAAACTAGTATGCTGCTTATGGGAAGGTAAACAATCACTTTAACTAATTAAGTCTGTCCATCCATTTCTTTACGCCCTTATGCAGTTCAGGGTCATGTGTGACCAGAGCCCGTTCTGCCAGCATCAGGCACATGTCAGATATTAACCCTTGACTGGATGCCAGTCCTTCACAGTGCACACTCACGCACACATAGTGTATTCTTACTCACTAGCTTGGAATTACTAATTAGCTTAAGAGTACTTTCAGTGAAGAAAACAACACAGACTGAAGGAGAATTTACAGTTTCACACAAAATGGAACAGAATGTGAGTGGGTGAGGACTTTTATGTATTCTGTTTGTAGCAAAATATACATAAAGTATGATACGGCTCAGAGTTGAACTTATGTCCCTGAAACAGTACTCTGCTATTGAGGTTGGAAAAAAAGCACCATGCCTTATGTTGCTGCCTCAACTGAAGTTGGGGCCTCGAGCATGCTTACTAAACCACAAAGGCTCCCCTGCCACTAGGACAAAGCCACAAAGTTCAATTTTTCTGTTACTCACCCTTTACACTTAAAGCAGTACATAAAGTTGAAAAAAATTCTGGAAGTAAAGAACTTCAAACAGTATACAAAAGACTCAGATTTTTTTAAAGATCAGAAATCTCAGTGAATTTGAATTGTCATTTGGAACTTTGCTTTCAAAAACTACAAAATCTAATGACTAAAGATAGTTCAAGAAATTATTTACAATTTTTTATGCTAAAAAACAAAATATTCAAATACACAAAAAATTTCAAACAATATATTATGACTCTCAATTTGCGTATCTTGAGACTTACTAGAGCATAATAGATGGCCAGCAGGTCAGATCTGACCTTCCTTTGGATTCATTTCACTCTTCTTAGACGCTTCTTACAAGCAGTATGACTTGTCATGATCAGTAAAGTATTACCAGTAAAAAATCCTGATATAATGTTTAATTTGAATGCCAACATTTCACCTTATTATTTATTAAAAAAGACTAGCATTTTTCTGTTAGTTTGATCATGAGCTCTCTAATAATTGTTATGGTGGATGGGATATTTAACCGTTCTCCTCAGCTACTCTCTCACACTCTGCACTCCCCTTGTGCTAATATCAATTGCTGAATCAACTTTTATTTTGACAGTTACTACCTGGTTCTTCCACAAATCTGTAATGGTGTAAGCTGGTTTGGTAAATAGATAAATAGATTGATATGTATATTATCAGGGTAAGAAACACATGGAAGCCACTTTTTACAATGTTTAACAAACAAAAATCAGAATCTCTAGAGAGTTGTATCTTCAGGAGTTCTTTGCTGAATACCACAGACATACTCCATAAATACAAGTCGATTAGTACTTTTAAATCCAATCATTTTCTACACACACTTTTTACTATATTTTTGTAGGGAGCTGTAAACTATTTTGGCAGCAGTAGATGGAATATAGGAACCAAAACTAGATGAGATACCAGTCTTTCACAGGCCATGATCATTTAAAGAGGACCTTAGAAATTATAAAATTTACATTTTAAGACATATGCACATACCGTGCTTTTTAGTTTCTTTGCAAATTAAGATCAATGATTATTTTGTTTAGAAATTGTCTATATTTATTAATGAGTTAAAAATTATGCTTGCTTTGTCAACCGCACAATGTGCAAAACACTTTGCAGGAAACCCCTTTGCCTATCTGATGCTTCACTTCCTTTGCTCTCTGTCCTTCCAGCAACTGTTCACAATCCAATGCTGAAACTTGAAAGACTAAGTACATATAAGTCTGATGGCTTAAAAATATACAAATTGTACTTGAAACTACCACTATATGTTATACAATACATAAAAACAAAATATTACAAAGGCAAAAGATTAGCTGTTTTCTCTGCCTTACATGGAAACTTTATTTCTACTAATGAAACATTAGCCTCTTTTAATTGTGCCCTTTTTCCATCATTTCAGGAAAACACATGTCTTTTGTAGGAATATACTTACCTTGATGTAATAGTGATGTTTCTGGGTAGAGAGTGCCTGTTTTGTCAATGTTCAAAAGACATATTGTTGACAAGGGACAAGTGACTTTAAATGGGATTAACATGAGACAGCACACCTTGCAAAGTATTGGCATCCCACGGAGATATGGTTCCTGCCTTGTCCCTTTTTTGGCCAGGATGGGTGCTAGTGCCCTATGTGTTTAGATGCCATGGGTCAACAAATGTATGGATGACACCCATTATGTATAGAAAATCTATCCCAAATATCTTTATTTGCTGTTACGTCATATAAGCATGTAAACATCTAACAAGATTCTCATAGAATGGCCCCTGTCTAAGAATTTAGCAAAACTAACACTGCTCTGATTTTGACAACTGATAAGATGAAAGCTGAAGATGGCAAAGGTGCTGACCGTAGATAAAAAACTATCATGTAATCTTGTAGTGACATGTGTCTGTATCTGTATTCTTTAAGTTGCCAGGCATACTGCCATAGGCTGATTAAAATTCCTCTTGTAGCCATCTCCCATTAAATAGAAAGCCCCAAAATCAAATTTGGGAAAGCAGACATATTAGCATTTCAGCATTTGACTATAAGTAAATCATAATACTTATCATTTAAAGGAATCAAAAATGAGCATTCTTTAGTTTGCAGAGTGTTTAGAGTGAGAGTGCAGACACCTGACCCTGTTGTGAGTTCTTTGAAAGTGATTACTCAGGCATCTGAAAACTAGGACATTTTTCAAAGACAAATTTTTGTGGTGCAGTTTTAGTTTTCTAATTGTCAGTCTCCATTGTCATTCAAGTGCAGTCTCGTTAACCTTGCTGTCATGCTCAAAAAACATAGGTATATAAAACATGACTTTCCGAAATACTCTATCTGGTATTAAAAACTGCTTGAGAACGTTGAGTAACCTAGTAGATAAACACTGTTTTAAAAAAGGCTTAGCAGATGATGTTTTATGGAAGTTGAAAAAGATCAGCCTACCCCATATAGTAATAGTGGTATCCTAAACTGCTATTATTAAATTCATGCTGTCAAAATCCATAACTACCTGGTTTTCTCAGACCTGGAGCACATTATTCAATGTGCAAAAAAATGATTAACTGTACTCTTCCTGTCATCCAGGACCTGTATGAAGCCAGAAAAAAGAAGCATAATGGGGAAATCACAGTAGGCTCATCTCACAGAAGCCAGCTTTTATTCCAAAAATGTTCTGTTTTAGGTTATAAGGACAAGATGTTCATGTAAGTTGTTTCCATGTGAAGTATTAATCATACTTTACAATTGTGTTGATGTGATCATGTTAAATATGTTCTTTTATATTGTAGATTTTTTTTTGGATATTTAAATTTTACTTACTGAACAAAATGATTCTAATGTTGACATTTAATTAACCCCTCCTTAAACTTTCTTTAATACTTTCAGCAATACCCTTGACAATGTCAGTGGAAGGCAGGATGCCAGTGCATTACAGTGAAAGTTTTATTATTGTTACTTAACTCACCATGGACAACTTTGAGGATTTGGTATAAAAAAAAATGCTCTGACTTTCTATCACCTTGTAATACTGAAGAAAAATGTAAGGATATCTGAATAAAATTACATAGAATTAAGAACTGATTTTAACATCTGTATTTCTGTTCAGAGCTTTACTTAGCTCAGTAGGACAGACTTAACCCTTGATATTAAGGTGCTGGACTATAAGCCATGAGATTGTGGTTCAGTCCCCTCTTATGCACTTGCTGGGAGACCCTGTGCTCCAGTTGGAAAAAAACTATATTAGTCATGTCAGAAAAATTATTCTCGAAACGAGTAAGTAATGCATACCAATTTGTTAGAAAAAATGTTAGAATAGGATGTTAGTAAAATTACCCTTGAAATAAGTAATTACATACCATTTTATTTCAGGGTTCATGTACCTAACACCCGCACAAGGTAAAGAGAGACTCGCATTCACAAGTCACTTTAAAAAGGTTGCCTTTAAAACTTGGAAAAAAATGAATTACTCAGGGGAAAAAACCCTTCTAACAGCACAGAATATGCAAACACCACACATTTCAGGGTCAACCCTAAAATCAGCCATTCCACTATTGTGTCGTTCCATGACTAGTAGTAACCTATATTTATAAAGTAGGAAACATATTTTCCCATATACGTTTTCAGTGTGTTAATGAGGAATTTAAAATAAGAAATTTTATTTGCATTACTACTTGTGCCTTAAGTTTTCACTCTCCTTTTTGTTTCCAGTGTGCCATGTTCGAATCTAATACTTGTATGTTATATGGTTTATTTGCTGAGAAGAGGTCATCTAGTCCAGAATAATTAATTCACATTCACTACCATGCAGCTGAGAGACGCAAAGTGTCTCTTTATTAAATGTAGCTCACTTCCTGTGACAAACAAAGTGCTGAACACCACCTGTAACTTCTGTTATACCTACTCCACATTAATTTTTTCCATGCTTTCTGTTACAGATATCCTGAGTATTAATTATAGCAGTAACATTTAAGAAGAAGGAGACAATGTGATATTACAGAACGCTAAAGTTTTGTTTGCTATATGCAACCACATATGTATTCATTATTAAAATTAAAATTAACATTACATTAGTGGGTTCCAACTCTGTTCCTGGAGGACTGCAGTGCTGCAGGTTTTCACATCAACCAATTTGTTAATCAAATGACAATCTTTGCTGTCAAATAAATATTTTATTTGAATCACTTGTTAATGCTCTTACTTTGCCACAACAGACATGTTTAATTTTCATATTCTGAGAACATCATCATAATGACTTGTAGACTGGGGCGCATTAACCCTTATCAGTCATTCAATGTTTGTCTCTTATTTCTTGCAAACTATTTAATTGCAACAGATAGTTTATGATGACCATACCCTCATGCAAATATGGTTAAATTAGCTTTGAGTCCTTATGTATTAATGACTCAGTGGTTTAACTCCACAGTAAAACAAAAAGAGAAACACAGACTCTGCAGCTGAATTAAAGTGAAAACAGCAAAACTGCGAAACCATACCAAGTCTGTGAACTAAAAAACGGACATAAAGTTGCTTTCCATTCGCAACAATAATTGGGTTGCAATAAAGAAATCTGGCTGGAACAAAATCTTGAAGCCACCAAGATCCTCCAGGATATGAATTTGACAATTCTAAACATCTCTTGGGATGTTGGAGGAATACAGGAATACCCTAAGATAAACTAAACCAACATTGGGAAAACATGCAAACTCTAAAATAGAGAAGACAAAACGTGAGATTTAAACCTGAGACACTGGATCCCTAAGGCAGCAGTGCTAACCACTTTCTACTGTGTCACAAATAACATAATGTTATAGCTGAAAAAAGAAATAAACATATATGGAGACTAATATTGTACAATATTGAAGATCAACTAACAGTGAGTACTTTGGTTTCTTTTCACAGTTAAAAGGCAGGCATTCAGACTGTTTTGTAACTCTGAACTGGTCTGGCTTCAATTTGAAGATTTTTATGTGAGCATCCTTTAACCCACTGGCATCCTTTCCATTGTTAAATTCCACCTCATGCTCATTGTTGTAATCCTGACTAGTCAAAAGCAGGAAGAGAAAACAGAAAATAGTATTTTCTTCAAGTCCACTCACTTCTCAGTTCTTTGAATCATTTTCTGTCTTCCAGGTGCCTAACAGTGACACAAAACAGAACTGATCATTAATTGTGCTAATGCAGAGTTAGTAAAATATAAGTGTGAAAAATATGTGGAATTATTAATGTTGACAATGAACAAGGAGCTAAGAAACAATAGCAACAACACTAAAAGTGGCCCTTTTTAGAATTAAGCTTTCAATATACTCAGCAGTGAACATTTGCATGTTGCATCATTGCAACAGGCTTGTAAAGAAAGAACTGCAGAGTTACCATATCACCATCCGCAAATCCCCCCACCCACCACCACCTCCTCACAGGCAGACTTGACTAGGTTTGTTTTTTCCACTTTATATCTGCAGAGTAATACCAAACGAAGACAGTCTTTTTAAACTGTTTCAATATTATGCATAATAGTTCTAAAAATAGTTTTGTGAAGCACAGATATTTAGTCGTATTTATGTACAGTATAGTATACACCATTACATTACACATACAATATTTTTAAAAACTTCATATTAGAAAAGCCATACAGGCCTGAACTGAATAAGCAGTTTGGGAAATTTGTGAATGGTTGGAACATTTTAAAAAGAGATAGGCTTTATTAAGTTGCAAGACAGTACCTCACATTGTAGCCTTTAGCAGGTATTAATATCCTGCAGGACAGTAGCTGGGGAAGTAATATTGTAGGTCTATTAAACTTTGTTTCTATCTGTAACAAAATTATACCTTTGATCATTGGCCATATACCTCATTTCTTTAGCAATATGGGATGCGGACTGAGCAGATTTAGAGAGAAAAACAGACAATATTGTTAGAATGTATTTTTTATTTTTAAAAGCTATGAGACCAATAAAGAAGCCTCCTTGCAGATCCAACGTCCTCAGTTCCAAACCCAAGCCTGATTGTTATGCATGTTGAGTTTGCATGTCGTCCCTATGACTTTGTAGGTTTTCTCTTTGTACTCCGATATTCCTCCCTCACTTCCAAAGATATGAGTTGTAGGTTAATCTGCAATTATAAATTGGCCTAGTGTGAGTGTGTGCGCAAGCTAGCCCTCTGATGGACTGGAAACCAATCTAGGTGCCCAGTGCTGCTGAGACAGCCTTAACGCCCACAGGACACTGAATGAATTAAGGGGTTTGAGAATATTATATTGTTTCATTACCCTGAAGGCTACTGTAAATGTATTCTATAATAAAGACACCTGTATCAACTTGATAGATTCTGATAACACTGCATTGACAACTCACACTGTCAATCTCTTCTAATCAGTACTATTTTTTAAATGCTGACTCCTCAAATATTGTTTTATCCCATACCTAATGATGTTTGTATATACTCTTATTGTGAATATATTTCTCTGAAGAGTGTTATATAAATTTAAGTGACTGAATGATTGCGTGTGTGTAAAGCAAGGAGAAAGGAATCGTCTTTTAGATTTCAAAACAAAAACAGATATATCAATTAGGGGAATGGCTTTCAGGGGCTTAGTGGGCTGGACACAGGCCTCCATGCTGCTAGTTATATAGCCCTATAGTAAGAAGACATTCCTGGCTGGCTAACGTTTAAAATATTATACAGTAAATTCAGAAGTTTGAAATACACAATATGAGATGCTAGAAAGCTGCATTGCATGACTCTGCTGGAGATTACAGTTATCTATTGACTCTGTAAGTGACCTTAGGACTAGCTATAAAGTGCCTGTAGAATCTTATCTTTCTTAGTATCAGCTGCAAAATAGATAGTAAGAGTTACTACAGAGATGAAGAACTTAGAAAGAAACAGGGAAGGACAAAGCAGGCTAACTGTTTCACTCTGAAAGAGGAACCTGTTTAAGCAGGCTTGGAGAGGACAGGTCTGACAACTACTGTAGTGTTCTCTTGTTTTGTGAGCATAACTAGATTGTTGTGTTTTGAATGTTTAATCACATGTCAGATGCATTTACATTTACAGTTACTTATTTGGCTGACACCTTTATCCAAGGTGACTTGCAACATTTATGATACAATTGGTTATGTTCTTTTGGTGTACCAATTGGAGGACAAGGAGGTCAAGTGACTTGCTCATGGTCACACAGCATCAGTAGTGGAATTTGATGCAAACACTGTATAAGTAGAGAGAAGAATGATGTTATACAGTTCTGTTTAATGTCACTTCTTTATAGTTCCAGAGACTTCAGTTTGATTCATGAATTGATCACTGTCTATATATGTGTATGCTTTCTCTGTGGAGTCTCTGGTGACTTGCCACATCCCAAAAGTGTGCAGGCTAGATTAACTAGTAATTCTAAATTGACTATGTGCGATTATATGGTATCTCATACAAGGCCAGCTTTTGCCTTATGAGTGATATCCTCTTGGTATAAGCTCTAGCTCCTTGCAACCTAATAATAGAAAATGTTGGTTCTGAACACAAACAAATGACACTAGCAAACTGTTCATGAAGTATTGGCTTATTACATTCATGCATGTTTACCTAATGCAAATAAATTAACAGTAAAGTTTCTTTTCCACATTGGTATTACACAAAAAATGTGATTCCTTCTAAACTGAACATGCTTGTTCCTTTAAGCATATGAGCAGAATTCATTTTAGTATATATGTATTGATCTTCTTTAAAGTAAGCCTCCATTAATGGAAAGTTAAATTCCAAAATGAATATGAATGTTAACACTAGTCAAATCTTATGCAAATACAATAATATAATATAAATAAAAGATTCTATCAGTGACAATTTAATATTCCTTAAAACTCACTATTTCTCACTTGCATTTTTGATTGGCTACAAACATATTTTACTTTTTTCTTTGGTAGTCTCAGAATAATTCAATTCCAACTGTGTAATCCTGTCTGTTTTTTTAATAGCCTGAGATGGTCTGCTTTGTTAAAGGCACTATATGTAGTTTGCCAGATTAATAATCAAGGACCCCTGTTGTATGAATGAACTAATTAGTCCTTAGACAGGAGAGTCTGAATCCCTACAATATGTCACAGGGTCTTCTGAGGTTTAATTAGCTTTGTTGCATTTACACTTTTACAAACAGCGCTGCAACAAAGCACCTGCTATGGTGACCTGCAATACTAATACAATTTTAGAAAAAGAACTGCTTGAAAATGCACCATATGCATTTAGGAAAAAATAAATAAATAAAACACCAAAAAGGTTTTTAAAATGAGAACAGCTACACATGAGTTATGTTTAGCTGAGAACTGAGAGATTCGCTATTTAGGCAAGTCCAAATTAAAGCAGAGGGGTTACATTTTTTAGAAACGTTCAAAATTTAAATAAAAGTTTGTTTCTAAATTCATATGCTTTTTTATATTTTAATGTATCTTCCTTATTTTGAAAATATCACCCACTTCAGCAGCAACATTTATTTTACAATGGGTACTTTGCCATTCGACAGGCTTCAATTTCCACCTTGGAAACATCATATTAATACTGAAAACTCCATACTTGAGTAACTGTACCATATCTTATTAGAATGATGCGTTATACTAAAATAATTACCACTCACCTCTGCATTTCTTACTTCTGCCTAATAGCACATTCCTAAAGAATATAATTTCACTGTATTAGCATTTATTTACGTGAATGTTAAATGTACATTAGCCTTTTCCATTATATAACCATTAATTTCCCACAGCAGTGCCTGTGTGGAAAATAGTAATTTTTTAACATAATGTGTAAAACATCTTACTGTATTTTAACCTGTGCATAACGTGTTTAACATAATGTGTAAAACCTCTTATTTTAACCTGTGCAAATACTACATTTTATCATGCATGCCCTGAGGTGTTAATTACTTTTCTGGGATAGTGAGCTACTGAGTGCACAGAACAAAGTCCCAAACTTAAAAAACAAAAAAAAAAGAGGGTTCCTAACATGGACTCATCTTGTATGAATAGTACAATAAACAAAGTTGACATGAAATGACATATGACAGTGCACACTCCACACAGACAGTGACTGGACTAGGAATGGTTCTACTTCCTGGAGTATTGAGGCAGATACTGGGTATGAAGTATTGAGTAAATCCCTTCAGACATCTACAGTATCTACAGTATGTTGTTTATAGAGCAGACAAGTCATCTCCATACCTTTTCCTAGCTGGCACCTCTTCCATTGCTCCTCACTTTGTTTGATATTTAGAGTTACATACATCAAAGAGCCCGGTCAAATTATTTTCCTTAAACTGCACATGGAAGACCAAATAAGAAAATACTAGGACCCCTATATGGTCACTATTAGTAAAACGAAGAACTTTTGTGAAAATTTCACTATTTAAATGTAACACATAGTTGTCTTTCATTTAAAGTGAGTGGTCTTGCTTGTGAGTATGATTCATTCAGGCTGCTTTCTGTCTTACGCCTAATACTGCCAGGGTAACTTCCAGCTTCTTGCAATGCTGTCATGGAAAACGTAAGTTAAGAAAAGTATACACAGAAAACACAGAAGCACCAATCGTACCATATACCTTTCCTTGCTAATGTATCTTTATCAACAAATAAGGCAACCAGTTAAAAAGAAAAGAATCCTTTTACTACACTATAAAGTCAGAATGACACTTCCTTTTAATAACACACCATACAGTGTTGCCTGAACATAAATGCCCTTGTATTATAAAGTTATGAAAATAAAAACCTATTAACATCCATCCATCCATTTTCCAACCCGCTGAATCCGAACACAGGGTCACGGGGGTCTGCTGGAGCCAATCCCAGCCAACACAGGGCACAAGGCAGGAACCAATCCTGGGCAGGGTGCCAACCCACCGCAGGACACACACAAACACACCCACACACCAACCACACACTAAGGCCAATTTAGAATCGCCAATCCACCTAACCTGCATGTCTTTGGAATGTGGGAGGAAACCGGAGCACCCGGAGGAAACCCACGCAGACACGGGGAGAACATGCAAACTCCACGCAGGGAGGACCCGGGAATCGAACCCAGGTCCCCAGATCTCCCAACTGCGAGGCAGCAGCGCTACCCACTGCGCCACCGTGCCGCCCCCTATTAACATTATATTGGAAATTAAAAATATATGTGCTAGAAGCGTTTAAATATATAATATATAATGTTTTTACAAACAGACTTCTGTTCTTTTAAAACTAGTTTTGTATTACAGGAACAAACTACACTTCACTTTGGGGTGTCTAATATTATTTAAACATTTCATGAATATTGGTGCTAGAAATAGCAGGCAAAGGGTTAAAGTTTTGTCAGCCTGAGTCAGTAGAGGTAGGCAGATCCAGGTGTGTATCTGTTTGGCTGGTTGGCAAGGTGCCTTCATTACGTTTCGGCTGTAATCTGATCCCTCAGCAAGAATGGCAGAGCAGGAAACAATCTGAGAGAACTGGATTTTCTAGCTGTAATAAATAAGAGCAGCTCTTCTCCATCTCTAACTATCCCTTGCCATCTAGAGTTACACATTGACAGGAGTACAACGAGGAGGACAAAGCCAGCACCTACACTGGTTCTCATGCTCAGGTAGGAAAGAAATAAACCAATGTAAATAGCTAAAGTTAAAGTGCTGTTAGCATACATGTGTAGGCCGAAGACAATTTTTGGCTTTTCACTCTTTGTTCTGAGAATGTTGTTTACGTTGTGGTTTTAAGAAGAGCCCCAGGCAAGGTCTGACACATGCAATCGCATCGTTTTTCTGCAGGCAGAATGTTAATATGAAAGGTAGTGCCAGTACTGATACTGGTAAACTGTCAAGCTACCTCTCCCCAGTTAGTTAGGCAGCTTTCTGTCAGTAAATAACTCAGTTGTTGTTGTTTTTTCTTTTCTTTTATTTTTGTGCACTTTTAGTGTTGTTCTAGCCCTTATGGAATAAATAAGGAGGATTTTCACTAAAACCTTTTTAACATTGCATTGCATGTGGCATATTATAGTATCTAATCACACTGTACACCTTGGACAACAAACTTTTCACTTACTGTGAGTCTGAAGTAATTTCTTTCTAGGAGAATTTTGCAGAAACTGGGTGGACCCATGTATATATACTACTTCTAGTATGATGACTCAAGTTGAAGGTGTGCTGCAAAATCAAAGTTGACAAGAACTCACACACATTGGCTGCAGAGAATGCAAACTTATTTAAATGATGATTTCCATGAAACATCCATTCACTCAGTCAGATTTTTACATTACAGAATTGCAGGGAGATTAGCCTAACTGTAGTAAGGCATGATCAGATACTAAATGGAATACACACTGACATTAATACACATTCTCACATTCTTTGACTTTCTGGTTAAAAACCGTAACTTGTCCTTTTTGTCTATAATTCTGCCTCTGGCTTCAGCTTAATTCATCCTGTGCTCCCTTTTCAATTTCGTCCTTTTCAGGACAAGCATTTTTTTACAGTAGTAGTGCAATAGTACGAAAGTGTTTATTGTTTGAATAAATCATTCTGAAATTAATCAGTACAAGTAATCAGGGAGTAACTACAACTGTAAGTCCTGTGTAAAAAGCAGAGAGCAGTCTTGTTTCACTCTTCAAGACATGGAACAGCAGACTACAGTGAAATCCTGCTTTTAAATACAATGAGTGTTATACATGCATCAATTTTCTTATTACAATTTATCCACAACAGGAGAATAAGTGTTGCCATAATGCAGCGTTTCTCACACTTGCTGTGGTAACTTTAGCATCTAGTGAAATGCCAAAAGAATATGGACAGGGAAGCAACTGAACTCAGGGCCCAGTTTACTGTAAATGTTATACACTATTTATTTCCTAATCTAACTTTTAGCCCTGACAGCTCTTGGGAAGCAGGAACTATTACAGTGCACTTTTGAAGCCTACACTAGATGGGGCACAAATCTACATCCTCTCATAACAAGGCAATATAGACTTGCCAAAAATCCTAGTATACATGCCTTTTGGATTTGGGATAAAACTGTTGTGCTCGAAGAAAATCCATGCCATCACAATGATTTTGTGCAAACATTGTACAGTGAACCGGCTAGGGCCCAAAGCCTTAGCCCCAGTTTACAATGTTAAATTTAAATAATTATAAAATAATAAGTCGTCTTTATTTTAGTGCTGCTGTCCATACATGGCATCAAACTGAAATTCCTGGGATGTCATCTAATACAGGTTAATCAACTCTGTTCTTTAAATGTACATTGTTAAAAGGATTCTAGCTCTTACATCAAGGATCCTAGTTCTCACTTCTTAAGGCATCCATCTAGCCATTTTCTGCACCCACCCATCGGATTGTACAGCACTGGAACCAAAACCTATGATAACATTATAAGGTGTAAGGCAAAAAGTAACCTTGGAATATTTTTAATTGGATTCCCTTTATTTCATCATTGAAATAAATGTAACATATTTTTTGGAGCTCCTGGACATAAGGATATGTAAACAAATTACTCCATACAGAGTCCAGGGGGATCAGTTATTGGGATTAAATAATAAAAGTATAATACTCTTCACCAATCCTAAAAAATGTGTTTCTGGGTGTCAGAGAGGAGACTCTAGTAATTGAGAAATGCAGAATCTGTCCCGGCTATGAAATACTGGACCAACTCTTTGTTCTTGTAGTTATCTGAGTGTTCATTTCAGCTTATGAATGTTCAATTAAAAATGTATTATGGGAGGTGTGTTGGAAATATTGGGTTTGTTATGAGATATTCAGACTCAGTTTGGAGAGAGAATTATCAATTTTGGTACTAAGCCAACTTTATTTAAGAGGGGCATTTCACTTTCTTAAGACAGTGTCTTGTCTCCACCACAAATGCCATTTTCATTGACATGATATCAAGGTATAGCCAATGTTTGAAAAATGTCCAATTAGAGGACTTGACAGTCACATCTTTGTTGTTTAGAAATGCTCTTATCCTTCTTGACTTATCCTTAATATGATTTTGACAGAACACATAAGTGATTCACTACTGAGCATTTGGTCAGAATTACACTTAGCACTCTGAAATCTGACATCACTTTTCTGTACAAGGAAAGTATGGGCTTTGTCCCACTATTAACAAAGAAACAACAGCCATCACTGGGGAATTTAAATATCTCGGGATCCTGACTGAGGGTACTAGAGATTAAAAAACTGAGCAATACTTTGAGAATGTGATTATGCTACTTAGCATGAAGTGAATGTTCAGATAAAACGGTTAGTTTATTGATGAGTCCTTGTTCTCATTCTTAACTTTGGTCATAAATTGTGAGAGAATAAGATTTTGTGTACAAGTGGCAGTTGATTTGTTGAGCTTACTCTCTGTGAAAGACTCCTAATAGAACAGCTGTGCTTTCATAACGAGAAAAAGAAGAAGTAAGAAAAAACAGTTATGGGCATCTACTGGGATTCCCCCTCAATACTGGAGTTTTACTGTTCATGGCATATGCTAAAGAAACTCTCATGCAGACCCAGGACATGCTGGGGAGGTAATAACTTAAATCTGGCCTGGTTGCATAAGAATTGCCTAAGAATAGCTGGCATGTTGAAAGAAAAAAAGAAATGTGATCTGCCCTGCTTAGTTTTTGTCATTGAGAGCTTCACTAGAAAATATATGGGATGGTTTGAAATTGAGAACACTTTTTACTTCACTTTAGCACAATAATTTGCATGGCACATATCTAAATCCTTATATCAATAAATTAATAAAATTAATGGCCTTAGATGGAGAAAACAGAAAGACAGAGAATTAAATTAGGAAACATGTATTTAAAAAATAAAATTGGATATTCATCTGAAATATGTTAATCCAGATTAACATACATTTCTGGTTTAGTATCTTTTTGGATAGCATCTCATGGTTACACTGATCCATCCAATTTAAAACTGCCTCTTCTATTCAAGGTCATGTGCAGCCAGAACCACTCCCAACAACATACACAATGCACTGTATGTGATGGCAGTTCACAACAGGACCTATCTAAGAATAATAGTTTTACTTGATCCTAGATGAACTGATCTTAAAATTCTCTGTTCATAATTAGAGTGATATCTCAGAAAATAAATTGTTTGACACTTTTAATCATTTTATATTGCAACTTTAAAAGGCAGAGAAAACCAAACTTAGCCAACAGAACAAAACATATCAAGTAATTAAAATTAAAATTCTAAAATATATTTTAATTTAACACATAGAATACATTATAGACAGATTATTTGAGTTTAAAATTTACAGAATAAGAGATGGAAACAATATCTATTTAAATGATCTTGCTGTGGTGGAGGAAGCCTTGTACTCCTGGTCAGTTTGTGTGTGGGGGAGCAGAACACAAGCAATCCAAAAAAATGACCTCCATAATAGATGTCTCAAAATAAGAATACTAGCACATACAGTATCTCATGGGCTAGAGGTGGAAGTGGCGGTTGCAAGGACTCTGTACTTCAGCTAATCATAGAGACCATCTCCAGAGAAGCCAGCATGGATTTCACATGTAATAATTGGAAAGAGTGATCTTAGTCCCAGTCTATGGAAGTTGCAGAATACTGAAGGTGGTAGAATGTTAAACTTCAAAACAACATCATTGTGGTTCAAATTCCTCCTGTATTCTTTATTTGTATTGATCTTATTTTATTCTCTGAAAGCATAATTACACCTTTTGATTTCTGATTTTTTTTACATTCCTATCCTTTGTATTCTGTAATTTAAACTAATTACATTACCTACGTCCCTTAAAATAAAATTGTTGCCATCTCTTGCTATCTTGCATTTTCCTTTATTGCTTTAAATGGTCGACTTGCTTCTGCACGATTATTTAGCAGGGAGTTTAAAATTATCACCCCGTTCATAACTACATCATTAGTATTCTGTAGTTCTCATATGTACTATCATGATAACTGTGTACATACAGTATCGAGTCTGGAAACTTTATTTTAATTAGGGTGGTCAACTTTGGGTCTGTCACAACACACAAACACTCATACACACACCCAATGTGCCACGTAAAGTTCCAGGGGAGAAATGGTTTGTCTCAATGTGCCTACTGAGAGTAAAATGTTGACTGTTTTGAATACTGATACTTAATAAATACTGAGTGTATGCTCCACACAAGTAGATTTGTGTGGTCTTCAAAAAACTTTGTAGTCCAATTGGGAGACTTCAAAATTTGGGTGGGGAATGATGTAAACACCTGAGTGCTTATTAGTGGACTTTTGTTTTACTCTTGAATTGTCTATAACAAAGACAAGGGAACTCATTGCTGTACTTGGTGTTACAGAACGTTGTGTTAAAAGTCAACAATCAGAGTTGTAATTGGGCCACCATATCTGAGTCCATAAGTTATGCACACTAATATTAAGAAAGGTATTGAAATATCCTCTGATTTGATGGTGAATAAACTTCAATGGCTGGGGTGTTGGATATACGAACAACGGAGAACTAAACAGATTATAAGAGTGTCCTGAGAACAACTAGCAGAATCTTCAGTCTGTTAACCCAATGACCCTCATCAGAAAATGTGAAAAATATGCTACTAAGCATGCATGCTGAAGGAATTTGTATTTCCAACTATTTAGTATACTGTCAGTACAAACCTAATAAAACTAGATTGTGGTTTAATGATGTTGTTTAAATTGCATGTGTCTGTTACACTTTTAAAGAATAAAAATTCTTAAAATGTTTTCTGTATTGACAAACAGACAATCTCATATTCTGGAAAAGATCCTTCACATTGACACTAGGCAAAAATATCCAAATAATGTTGATCAATGCCATATTGTTTATTCAGATATACTGTACTACATTTGGCAGGCATACTTGTAAATATGGTAAGAACAAGAAACTGCTCTCATGTGCTCACGAAGTAAGTTTTGAACTCTCTTCAAAATGCAATGTAATCAAGCACTGTGGTTAAGCTGGTGTGCGCAGCCGCTTGTTTACTGTGACGTGGTAAAAGAAGCTTCCTTCCTGAAGCTTTTAAGGCCCGAACAGAGATAAGGAAATACTTGTGAAATGCCTACCAGCTTACGAAGTTTGGAACAAGCAGAGCTTTGAATCTCCTAGCGCACAAAAATTGGTCAGTGCATGGAAATGGTTTTGATGCTCCTCACATGGGGGGTGCTAAGGGGTTATGGAGTGGGGGCAGCTTCCTTTAGCTGCCAGGCACAGCACATGTAATGAGACAGTTGGAACTTCAGAAAAGCAGCTCACATGACAGGGAGAATTACTTGCACTTTGAACTCTTACATTATCTGCTTTAACTGTTTTCTTTTCAACTGCAAACCAGTTTTTAGAATCATGTTATTTATACTATAATTCTATATAAAGTCATTTTCAGGGTTTCTCTAACTACTTAATATATTTTTTCAGATTTGAAAAGGACTTTGTACAACATTACCTGATGCCAGCCTGAACAGAGTATACTGCATTTCAGGAAGACTTTTCTTGCTTTGGAATTACTTTTTTTTGTCACTGCTTTGGATTACAGTCTCCTTTTTGTGCTGATGATTTTGCACATTATATGTTGCTGAGCCTCTTGTGGCTCATGAATTATCAGCTGCCATCCACAGTGTACCAATAATATTGTCTGACCGAAACAGAATTGCTTTGCATATTTCATCTGTCAAGCAAATAGTGTGCTTAATGCATTCTGCAATGTGGCACTGAGGCACAGGGGAATGCATCGCTATGGCTGCAGCCGTGCAGCAAAACGAGATTGTTTACGAATTTGCCAGCAACTGTATGGAAGAACAACAGGTAAGAGAGGAGTTCTTGTCAAATTACTTTTCTTGTGAATACTTTTTAGGTGTGATTTAAGCCCTTAATGCTTTGTAACATTTATTGTAATTCAATGTTTCTTAACTTCACTCCTGTAGCACCATTGAGTTTTCTGGTTTTTATTCCAACCAAGTTATTAATCAGAGGCCAATTCCTGTCTTTAAGTGGATTCATAGATTAATTGGACATGTTGTTTTTTCTGCATTTAATGTACCAATCTGTTTGATTTTATTTATTCTGTGAAATTTATCAAAGAATGTTGTGTGTTACTCAAAGGAATGGATTACAGATTTGATTCATCTGTTTGATTTTATTTATTCTGTGAAATTTATCAAAGAATGTCGTGTTTTACGCAGAGGAATGAATTACAGATTTGATTAAATTTCAAAATACTTTCACATCTTTTATTAAATTAGAAATGTACTGATGAGCACCAGGTGTAAATGGACATGAACTACCAGAACCTGTTTAAAACATGCTATTTGCACTGTTTTATATTATCTCAGAATTCTTACTTGTTTTCATTAATCCTTTGTCAAACCTGCTTAATCAAATTCAGAATTATTAGGGGTCACAAAAATGACTGAATGGGACACCTGTCTATCACAACTCCTACTCACAAGCATTCCCAGCATACCAATATATGTCAACATGAAACTGATATAAATATAATAAAGCCCGTAAAGGGAATGATAGTGCTACAGGAGTGTTTTTCAAACTCATTTTGGGAAATGGAAAATATCAAAGCCTCAATTTTATTTTCAAAACCAAATTGAACACCTTTACTGTAAGGATTTTTAACTATTCGATATTAAAAGTATATCCTGAGGTAAAAGCAAATAAAAGCACCATAGCAATGATTTTCTTTGCCATATGGGGTTTAATAGAACCCAGTCATCAGTCTCGGGTCTCTCACATACTGCGGCTCATGTTGTTGATCTATGCAATAAAGAGATGACATCATACAGAGTACAAAACTGCTTTGTACAGTGTATAATGTGCCTAGCTTCTATACCTGTACATAAACAGGACCTTGATTTTTAGTGGAATGATCTTTACTATGAAATTCTGGTCTGTCCTCAGAATCAACAGCAACATTAACTCCATGGGTCACATTACAGAAATCACTTATTCTCTTGTATGTAGCAAATACAACAAATAATTAAAATGTAACTGGACTGCTTTAAATGGTTATGCTAACATACATTTGTTTGTGACTTTTTTAGTATAATGCAATATTTTATATATAGAGTTAACATGCAGATACGCAATCATGTAAAATAATTTTAGCTTTTACTGGGAATGAGATACTGTATGAGATGAAATACAATTTCACTTTTGGAATAACAACATCTGTGTTTAAAAAAAAAAAAAAAAAAAAATCTGGAAATCAAGATTATACCTCCCCATATAGAAATCATTAAAATTTCAGTTTTCACATGGAAAGAGTGGGAAATATAGATGTATATTGAATTGTATCATTTATTGGTCTAATATAACAAAAAAAAATAAGAATTTCACTATACTGTACTATGTACATATGACAATAATGACCAATAATATTGAAAATTAAATTTGAATAAGATGATAAAAAGGGAGTAGCTGCCACACCCTACTGGTGCTGTATGTTTATCAAAATGGTTTAACATCCAAGTGTCATCTTGTTGGACGTAATTGAGTCAACCAGCCTTTAGAGTCTTTAGACCTTTTCCTTGAGCCAAACCCCCTGGACACAGATAGAGAGAGACGGACAAAACCTGAGTTCCAAGAAGAAGACTTGACCTTGTTCCAGATGCACCTGGGACTCTTGTTTTCATTGGCCTTCAAAAAATGCACTTCTTCAGGTTTAGTCACACACTCTCAAAATCTAAAGTGAAATACCTGCCTTTTGTGTGGGTAAGACAAGAAAGATTGGAAATAAAAATGAAAGTCGCACCTATTTTAATTCCATTTTTTTCAACAGTGTAGGGTGCGGTGTGGTGCAGTGGTTAGTACTGTCTCTTTGCAGCTCCAGGAGATAATGTCTGAACCTTGGCTTGATCATTGCCTTTGTGAAGTTTGCACATTTATCCCATGTCTGCAGTGCTGTATTTTAGGTCAACTGAAAACTTGACTTGGCCCTTGGCCCTTGGGTGCACTGAGAAGGACTGGTGCCCCACCCAGAGATGATTCATGCATTGTATTCAAAGCTGCCTGAGTATATTCCAGCTAAAACTGGGATTAAGACTGTTTAATACATGGAAAGGTGGATGACAATGTTATCCAAAGAGAATTACAAAAGAGAAATATATGTTTACATCATACTACTACATTTGGAGCACCAGCAGATAAAAGGATTGACTAGCGTCATAAACATCATCTACTGTGGGAGTGAGCCTGTGATTTATGAGCAGTTTATCCACTAAATAAGTAGATTTCCTTAATTACTCTAGAAACAATGAATACTAATTAAACCAATCATATGCAACAACCTAAAATGAAAAGAAACTCTTTCACTAAAGTTTTGCTGCAAGCAACATACAACATAAATTTTCTTATTTATCTAGTAACATTTTAAAATACATGTAAATGCTTAACCTTAATTTCTTTTCACTGGATAAAATGGTCATAAAGTAAAATGTATCTTAGATATCTTTAAAAACACAGTAGCATATATGAAATATACAAACAAAGTAAAATAAATCTAATATTACATAAATTCATTGTTTAACTTAATAAATATAGTTTTGGAAGTCAAGTCCAAGTTAAAACACTAATTTAAAAAGTTATAGCTAAGCATAAGGACAAATATGTTATACGCATATGAACATAAATCTCCTTGTAACTATGAATACTTTGTATCAAATTATTTGATCTATAATTTATTTTAGAAAGAAGCTAGATGTGTAATGAAGCCATTAAGCACCTTTTCCTATGGTAGTTTTTTATGATTATAAAGCAGAATCAATTACATGATTTATGGCTACAATAGCATAGTTATCAACATTTACATAATCATTACTAAGTATTTTCCCCCATATCCTTGTCATATACATACTAAGTGATTCACTTAAGTCATAAAACACATCATGTACTGCTCAGCCTGTTACCATCCTGACTTTAGTAAGAAAAACATGGATTAGAAAATACACAAAACCATGTATGAAAACCTTGGCATAAACACTGTAACAATTTGAAGAGTTCTGAAAGGGTGTGTCTCTTAAAAGGAGGTGGGTCTGTTTAATAGAAAAGGCAAACATGAGATACCATGGCTACAGCAAAGGGAAAGGGTGTGTTACTTGAGAGTCATTCTTGTTCGGTGACATTTTCAGAGGCATGCTGTAGCAGTTACATGTATAGCCATGAGTTTATTATTATAGATATTATATATTATTAGATAGATAGATAGATACTTTATTTGTCCCCAAGGTGAGATTAAAATTTTATAAACAATTAAAAACACAAATAAAACTTCAGGCTTGGATAATAGACAGTTGCTACTGTCAATAACAGGCTTGTGGGTGGCAGTATGATGATTGCTATGAAATGTTATGATTTACTGTATATACATACATACTGTTCATACACTGTGTGCCACCACTTTTTGTAGTTCATCTTCAATAAAATTCTATATCTAGTTTTTTAATGAGTAAAGATGATATGCATTACTCAAACTTACTGAATACTCAAAATAACAACAAAATGATTTCACTCCAATGACAAATATCACTCACACTGTTTAATTCAAAAGCATGAATGTTCCAGATGGTTTGCCACATCAGATACCTTTAGACTAGCAATTCTATGTTTCAATTTCTGTTTTCATAAAACAGAAAGACTGAAGTTCCACTTTGCTCAGCACACCCCGCATCCATACACACACAGAACTTGCATATATATCATGAGGTGGAAATCAATATAAACACTTTCCATAGAATTCTAGTTATAACTGAATGGTCAAGGTAAAAAAAAACTAAAATGGGCTCATAAGTGATCAGGGAGTAGGCATATATACTAAACACACAGTGTTGTACCAAAGATACAATTTGTCATGAAATGTGCTGAAAATTACAAGATATTTAGATTAAAGGAGGCATTCTATTAGACAATAAGGAAATTAAAGATGACAAATTAAGTACTTTTCATTAGAAATGTAGGTTTATATGGTGATTATTGTCACACATATAGAATATAGTAAAATTCTGACTTGCATGTGCTAATGTGTGAATTTCCCCTTGGGATTAATAAAGTATCTATCTATCTATCTATCTATCTATCTATCTATCTATCTATCTATCTATCTATCTATCTATCTATCTATCTATCTATCTATCTATCTATCTATCTATCTATCTAATCAACATGGAATATGTCACCACTGTCTGATGCCACGGTTAATGAGTATAAGTAATGTTAACTATACTTATACTTATATAAGTATATACTTATACTCAACATTTAAAATAAAGCATTTATTTATTATAAAAAATAAACCATAAGGAGGACTAAGCAACAGGGGAACATACAGTAATAGAACATAAATTCCTGCTTGTTTCCTAGATGTTGATATAAGAATGTTTAATTCCTGTCTACAAACTGGGTTGTCTAGTCCAATTATCCGCTGTTCAAAACATAGTGCCAGAAGTACCAAAACATTTCCACTCACCTCCCAAAACTCTTACACTCGCTCTAAATCCCTAAGCAATGGCAAAACTATCTTCCCAACAATTTAAGACTTCCCAATCTCCTATCACCTTTCTAAGCTCAGAACTGCTAGGAACTGACCTTTAAAACCCCACCATTGGGTTAGTTCTAGGGCAATCCCCTGAACCACCTCAGGAGTTGAGAATATCTTTTGGAAGTCCTGAGTCCACACTTCTAGAGCTCCCCCACATCTTCCTATATTACAGAGCCCTATTGTATTTATAACAGTCCTTAGTATTCTGCGGCCATACCTATCATTTGTAAGAGGGCACAGAGCTGCACCTGTCCTATGAAGACGCACTATACTATCACCTAATGGTATGTGGGAAACGTCTTGGCCTCCCGCTCATTCCAATTACCTTCTTGTTACTCTACTGCAGACAAGTGCTGCTTACTCCATACATTTTTAAAGCAACGAGCCATCTACTGGATATCTAGACACATTGTAGCTTCCCCTAAGAGCTAGAGAGCCCTCTAGAGGTTGTAAATTCACATTGCCCTTACTGTTAATTCTCCCTATATAGAACATTCCTGATCCATCCCTTTGTACCTTTGTGCTGCTTTTCAAGTCTAGCATCTTATTAAGCAGCCTGGCCTTAAGGAAAATGTCATTAAGAATGTATTAATTGTAATTGGAAAATGTTATTTAAGAATGTTACTGACCACCAGCAGTGATGCCAAGTTCCACACACCATAATATATTCAGGAAAACTGACCTTAGTCCTCCTGTTGTAATAACTGTCTTGTTGGCTTACAAGCACTTTTTTCCATATGATGTGTAATGTTGGAGACAAACTCTGGGGTAAGCACAGAAGTGTTTTTTGGTTTGGTGTATTAGTCATAGAACCAGTAGTACACCAATTTTTTCACTGATTTGCCTGTCAACATACAGGTCTACAATCAAAATCTGCTGTTCCAATAAACACAGCACGTCTACCCTCCCAGCAAGAACAGATACTATAGCAGAACTAACAAAACAAAACACTAGAAGGAAATCCCACTAGTTTTACCTGACTGTACATGCTGCTGCCAAAGCCAGGGCTGGAGTCCTTATTATTCGCAGGGGTATAGTTTTTTTGTGCATACATATCACAGAATCTAACTAGGAATGCATGCAGCTGTGGAAATAAATTGAGACCATTAAGCAGCTAAATCTACAGCCTGGTTGTTTAGCTAAACAATAGAAGCTGATGATTAAAATTCCTAATGTGCAATGTATGGGTTCCAACCATGCCATCTCAACTCATATAGCCGCTGGCAGTGAGAAGTGACACTCTAAGCAATTACTCAGCAGAGAGAGCATGCATCTAACAATTGTTGGTTAGTGGTGGATTTTCATGCAATTCTTATGCCTTTTCCAACTCCATGAGGTGCAGGATATTATCAAAAACTAAAGGATTTTTAACCAAACACATGGTTCAAACTGGCATCCTATCCATGGCTGATTTATATCAATCATGCACTGAGGGGGGAATGAGTCCTGGCATAAAATAAGTAAGCATAAAAGTCCTGGCATAAAATAAGTCCTGTGATAAAATAAGTAAGTTAAGAAAAAAGTTTTATATAGAAAAAATTTATATAGTGCTTTTCAAGACGCTCAAAGGGCATTACATAGAGAGGGGGAACGACTTCAACCACCACCAATGTGCAGCACCCACCTGGATGGTGCGACGGCAGCCATTTTGTGCCAGTACTCTCACCACACATTAGTTATTAGGGGGTGAAGGGGTGAGAGAGATAGTCAGCCAATACGAAAATGGGGATGATTAGGGGATCAGAATAACCAGGCCATGATGGGCAATTTTATCACCACAGAGAGTCAGGATCTCAGTGTTATGTATCGTCCAAAGGACAGCACCAGTTTTTACAGCACAGTGCTCCCGTCACTGCATTGAGGCATTATGATCCACACACAAACCACAGGGTAAGCAACACCTCTTCCAGCAGTAACCCAAGCTTTTCCTAGATGGCCTCCCATCCAAGTACTGGCTGGACCCAAACAGACTTAGCTTCAGGTGGATTACCTGTTCTAACGTGTAGGTGGTATGGGTGCTAACTTACAGTAAGTAAGTTGGACTGATGTATGTACAGTACATATGGAAATATCTGTACATTTTCTAAACCTGCTTAATCCAAAATGTATTACGATATGTCATAACAGGTTCTACACACTCCATATTTATACAGGAAACAGAAAAGCAGTACATTTATAAAAGCTTAATGATTGCATATCATGTTATGAATACATGCACAAAGAGACATTACACATGTAATATGTTACTTGTATGATCTGTTCAGTTTTAGTTTCATTGCAAAATGAATGACATATGTACAGTTTACTCTCAAATTTTAGGAACATATTTGAGTAATTCAATGGGTGTACATGTAGATGTATATTTATTTATGTTCCTGTACTACGAGCAACCTGTTGCTGAACTATGATCATCCACTACAGATATACTTAGTTACATCCTAGGCTCCTATCAGATCAGAGTGGAGAGACAGTGGCCCAGAATGGTAATCAATAGGGACCATAATAATTGGAGTACAGGACAGGATCATATCCATTTTACAAAAACGATGTACCATTATGCTTGCAAAGTAGAGTGTATCTAGATTTGGCACTATACTTTCTCCACAGTGAAATGCACATTGATATCTCGAAATTGACTATTGGTACTTTAGTGTAAGTGCATTAAGGAATGTAATACAGTAGCTATTTTCCATCTGATATACCTGGGTCTTTAAATGATGTAGATAAGAATCTGTGGTGTGGCGTTGTTAGGGATTGCTAGAATTCAGAACCTGCTTTTGGTAGTAACAAGTGTCATATACATCGGAATTCTGTGAAGATCTGGTCCCTGCTGGATTTTCTTTGACTTCAATCAACCCAGTAATGGATAAAAAATGTTTTAGGAAATGAATGGATATGTAACAGAGCACACAGTGGAGAAGTAGCTTCCTTACTTCTCTCAACATTGAGAAGGCCTATTAAAATGTTCTTTATGGTAAATTTTCATTATTACAAGTCATTCTCAAACTCACAGGGGGGTGTGATCTATCCCAGTAGCAATGGGCAAAAAGCCAGAATCAACCCTGGATGTGGAGTATGTTCATCTCAAGGCCATTTTTCATTATGCACAAAGAAAAATATCACACACCTGATTAAATAAATGATATTACATTACTCTATAAAGAATTCACATTTCTAATATCTTATTTCAAAATGAAAATTAAAATAAAATTATACACAAAAATAAATGTCCATCATTATTTATATAAATCTGATTAATTACAGAGTTACATTATTACTATTATTATTATTTATAATAGCTAACACTAGTTCTACTTCTAATAATATGAGTTTAATCCCAGTCATCTTATCCCCATGTCTGCATATCTTTTCTTCATGCACTCCATTTTCGTCCCATATTCCAACGTTGTTTATTCTTAAAACTCTCAAAAAATAAATGACGCTCTATTCTTAAGCGTAACCTGTGATTGTATTGTCTACCATTCAGGGTTAGTTCTTAGCCCTTCAAATCCTGAGGTTGTGGGTTCAAATCCTGCTACTCATGCTCTGTGACCCTGAGCAAGTCACTTGACCTAACTGTCTTCCAATTTGAAAACCAAAGGAAATGTAACCAATTGTATCATGAATGTTGTAAGTCGCCTTGGATAAAGGCATTAGCCAAATAAGCAAATGTAATATGAAAAGACAGGCTTTGGCTCCAAGTCATCCTGGAAAAACTAGGGTTAGAAAATAGATGGACGTTAAATTAGTAGGTCTTAAGATCCTGTAATTGGGCATTTGGTAAAGTTACATCCCCAAGACACATTAAGACTTTGCTTTAATATTCATCTCACACTTTCACTACTTCATTATAGCAGTATAAGTACATCCATCCATCCATCCATTTTCCAACCCGCTGAATCCAAACAGGGTCACGGGGGTCTGCTGGAGCCAATCCCAGCCAACACAGGGCACAAGGCAGGAAACAATCCTGGGCAGGGTGCCAACCCACCGCAGGACGCACACAAACACACCCACACACCAAGCACACACTAGGGCCAATTTAGAATCGCCAATCCACCTAACCTGCATGTCTTTGGACTGTGGGAGGAAACCGGAGCGCCCGGAGGAAACCCACGCAAACACGGGGAGAACATGCAAACTCCATGCAGGGAGGACCCGGGAATCGAACCCAGGTCCCCAGATCTCCCAACTGCGAGGCAGCAGTGCTACCCACTGCGCCACCGTGCCGCCCAGTATAAGTACATGCAGATTAAAAAAAAAAAACAGTTTACCCATTAATTATATTGCATGCAAGGCTGTGATAGGTTAGCATCTAGAAGTACACAATAGATGCAAGTTGGGAAACAGTCAATATTCCTGTTTAGTGGAATTACTTATAGATAGATAGATAGATAGATAGATAGATAGATAGATAGATAGATAGATAGATAGATACTTTATTAATCCCGATGGGAAATTCACAATTATTATCACAAGTATTTATGCACATCCCTAAGATCTTTTGGTATTGCAGGTGTCATATTGTCAAAATTTAGAAGCAATTATCTGTATGTATGTATTTAATTAAGAAATGTCTGTGCTATAGTTGCATTATAACAGAAGTCAAAATTGAACAAAGTCATAGGAATTGTACATTCAATAACCTAATTTTTGATTGGTCAGGACAAATTTCCAGGAAAGAATACATTAAAAACAGTTTGTTTATTTGTGCCATTAAGCATTACGCACATACAGCAACATCTGGCTTTCCGTGATCAAGGATGACTAATCATTTTTTGTATCAACAAATCCATTTTTAGACCATCAAGATTACTCATGACCCAGTCATTTATATTAATTTATTTACTAAACTATACTTCATTTAGCTTTACGTTGGTAAGAAGTCTGAGTATAACCTGGCAAAATGAGTACTAGGATGAAAACAACCCTGCATGGGGTGCCAGTTCTGTTGTAGGTCACACAGAAGTACTATATACCTGGTCATGCTGGATCAGTTTAGAACTGGCAATCAACTAAACTAGCAGTTGATTGCCAGTAAGTTGAGAAAAAAGAAAGACATTGAATTTATATAGTGCTTTTCAAGACACTCAAAGGGCATTACATAGAGAGGGGTAATGACTTCAACAACCACCAATGTGCCCTTGGGCCTTTGGGATGAGGGATAAAACTGGACCCCGTGGTGAAAATGTGTAAATATGACAAAGTAATAATAATAATAATTCTTTGCATTTATATAGTGCTTTTATCATTACTCAAAGTGCTCAGCAATTGCAGGTTAAGGGCCTTGCTTAAGGTGACTAGAACAGCTATGAAGTGCTAAGCATTACCCCACTATGCTGCCATTTTATATAAGATTTTCTTTTTAAATAGAAACAGCTCTGAGCACAACTCTACACGATCACACCCACATAGGTGTAGAACACAGTCTGAGACAATAATAACTTCCACTTCATTGCTGGAATTTGGAGCCTTGTGCTGAATTATCTTGATCCCTGGAATAAATTTCAAAAGGAAGAAAGAGAGAGAATACTAAAGATAGAGAACTTTACATAGCATACTTAGTTCAAGTGATCCAAAATATAAGTGGTGTTTGGATATGCCCATCTTTGTAACTGGCGAAAAAAATATATTTATGGTATGTACTCATAGTATTAAAACCACTATTAAAGAATGCAAATGCCATTATAAACAAAAAACAAATGAAACTTCTTATTATGTAATTTCTTGTTTATTTTAGGATCTTTTCTAAAAATATCCAAGTTTTCAGTTGCATTAAATGATACAGATTTATATACTGGATATTGAAGGAGAAAAGGCAGAGAACTTTATCAAAATATTCCTTTTTTTACCCTTTGCTAAAGAGTGCTACAATTGTACTGTGATTAATATTGTTACTCCGCAGTTGCAGGGTTCTGGGTTGTATTGTAATTGAAGGTGTGTCCTTTATGTGTTAACTCTGCTGTACATATTATCTCTGTGTATTTGTAGATTTTCCTTAGTTATAGTGGTTTAAAACCATGCTGCAGAAACATGCTAAAACTGGTATTTTTAAATTGGCCCAGTATGACTGAGCAAGGGTACTCCTTATATACTGGGGTCTCAATGTAGTGCTGGTTGCTGGCAGGCTCCAGCTCCTTAATATGCTACAATCAAAAAAGTGCATTCAGAAGACAGTTGAATTGATGGATTTACAGTGTTGCAAATACCTTGACAGACATGTTTATGCAAAGACAGTCTAGATATATTCCCAACTTCATTTCTATTTTCAGTAGTTAAGCTCTTGTTTATTTCAGCTTGGTGATCCCTCCATTTTTCCTGCTGTGATTGTGGAACAAGTTCCCAATGCGGATCTCCTTCAGGATTACTCTGGTTTGGCCTGCAACAATCGCTCTGTAGAAATGATACATGAAAATTCCTTGGATGTTGCTGAGGAACAAATCATAGAGGAGGAAGACATCACAATTACAGGTATTGGTGCTGTCAGTCTATTTATTGACATTGTCTGAGTAATTTTAAAAAGATAACCCATAAATGAATAAGTTACTGCATGTGCCTTTTGAACACGGTAAAGATAATTTCCACCTTCATTATCTGTTCATTTTCCTGATTTAATGTTTTTAAATTTTTGAACACATTCAAAACGTTACTTTTAACAAAGTTAATGTAAGGCTGTGTCAGTGTACATTGGCAAAGGAAAAAAGTGGTTAAAAGTTATTTCCATGCTAAAAAGAAAATAATTTAAAAGTCACAATGTTTCATAAGTATAGTCTTCACCAGGTGTGGCTGGTGACATGCATGATGAAAGCTATATAGCTGAAAAGTTGCATCTTATACCTTCTTTTCTTTACATTGTGGAAATAAAATTTAATGCTATTTTAATTGCTTGTACTTGAATTTTGTAGCATGTAGTAAGTTAAGTTAGGATTCACTGAAGTTGATCCTAAGCAGGTCACAGCTCACTTTAAGACAAACTGGCTTGGCATAATCACACTCACATAGAACAGTAGTTAGTGCTGCTGCCTCACAACTCCATAAAACTGGGTCCAAGTCCCACCCTGCAAGTCAAAATGACATGTGGGTTTTGCATGTTTTCCAGTGTGCTTCTGTGAATTTTCTCCCACATTCCAAATACGTGCAGCTTACTTTGATTGATGACTCCAAATTGGTATGGAATGTGCAAGTCTGGATGTGTAAGTAAATGTGCCGTACACTAGACTGGCACACCAACCAGGACTGGTTCTTGCTTTACAACTGATACTGTCGTGAAAGACTTTGACACCTTGTGGCCCTAAACTAGACTGAGCGGGTTTCAGGTATGAGTCAATTAATAACTATAATACTGTATGGAAATTATTAAGTGTGATAGACAGGGGCTTTGTCCAGGGTTGGTTCCCACCTTGTACCTGTTACTACTGCAACCCTGAATTAGATTTATGCAGGCTTGAGAATGTTACAGTATGTCATTGCCTATTAGGGCCTAAAAATAATTTCAGAAAATAATAAAATAAATTAAGTAATTTTGGTAAATAAACTGAAACTAAAAGTGGCATTATGATGCAGTGGAGTGTCAGTCCAGCAGAGGGCATGTTCAGGAATATGTCCACATTCTTTCAGACAAATCCAGTGTTAGGTATCTGACTGACCTCACATGCACATTTTCTGATGTGGAAGAAAAACCTCACAGACAGAAGAAAAACATGTAGTCTCCACACAGTCACTGACAGGGCTGGGTACATAGTGAAAATATTACATTTAAAATATAACAGGTAGAGTACTATACTATCTACAATCTTATACATACAGTATATTAGAATTCTTCACTTTGATGCTTTTATGCAACTACTTTGTTAGGCTTTTCTAACACTTCTCACCCAAATACCTGTCTAGAATCACTCACATTCACTTTATGATAGCTAAACTTTCCTTTTCTACCTGTTTATTTAAAAAGCCAAAACAACGAAAGTGTTGACAAGCTAATCAGGCAAGCAAGATCTGTGATTGAAATGGAAATGGACTCTCTGGTGACAGTGGCAGAGAGGAGCTCACTATGCAAGCTGCTATCTATTATGGACAACGAACATCACCCACTATACACCACCATAGTTAAGCAGAGTAGTTTGTTTGGTGGTAGGCTGCTATCACAGAATTGCAATGCAGATAGATACAAGAGCTCTTTTATCCCCAGAGCCATTAGACTCTTCAACAGGGGTAGGGTTTGGTTGGGGTGTGGTTGAGCTCTGAACCTGATACATTTTTTCTGCTCATTATCTATATTAGATGTATTAACTTTACACTTTTTTTCATTATTACCCTATCAGCAGAAGCCTGTCACATTATTTTGTTTTCCTCTGATATTAAGTCACTGTCACTTTGGTAATAGTATTATTTGCACAATTCTCACTGCACTAGCATTATTGTATGACCATCTAGTGTACTGTGATTGCATTACTCACATAATATTGGTTATTTGTGTAGTAAGTGTACTTAAATGTTTGTATTTAACTTGGTATAATTACTTCTTGGCTACTGGTACTTGAATTTCCCTCAGAATCAATAAAGTATCTATCTATCTATCTATCTATCTATCTATCTATCTATCTATCTATCTATCTATCTATCTATCTATCTATCTATCTATCTATCTATCTATCTATCTATCTATCTATCTATCTACAGTGAGCAAACATATCAGTGTATGAGCTGTAGATGAATACTATTAAGGCTTATAACACAAAAAAGACAAGTACAGACTCATCAGGCAAATAGAAGTAGCACAATCAATTCAGTATTAGTTACATGATAGGCAGCAGCGTAGCCTAAGAAAATCTGATTGGCCTATAATATTTTTTTTTTATAAACAAGATATCCATGCTGCAAGTAAATATAATGCATTTTTGATTAATATGTATAAGTAAGGTTAACAATGCTAGTATTCTTTTATTATCCCTTTCCTCACTGGCTGTGCACTGCTATGTGTCAGTATTTCAGATTCAGTTAAATTGGCATTCAGGACATAGTGCTTACTTAATCAGTTGACATCACTTTAAATGCACCTCCTCCTCCTTCCCTTTACCCATCCCCACTATTTCCCTAAATTTTGGCCTACATAAGCCTCAATATTCAGGAAACCCATAAAGACAGAGAGAAAAAGCGCTACAATGACAGAGCTAATAATAACATAGAAGTGTTTTACAAAAAGTGGGTCAAAGTGAGAAAAGATTAAATAATTTATAACAAAAGTGATGCTAAAGCACAGTGTGAGCTTATAAAGTATGATGCATTGTTAATGTTGTCTGGATAGGCCAGGGTAGCAGAAACTCATTAAATTATATCTTTCTGCACAGGCAATGAATATAAAAACAGATTTGGGTATTGGCACAATGTGTTTCAATGAGCCCAAAGGTGTTTAATTTTCTATTTTAGCCATAATTATAGTTGTCTCAAGAAACAGAGCTACAAATGACACAGGCCTGTGCTTCCACCATCCATCCATTTTCTAACTTCGCTATACATCTGATGGTAATGGGGGGCCAATGTCCATTTCTGCACCATTAGGCATATGCCAAGAATCAACCTTAGAGTGGGGTGCCAATACATCATGGAGAATACCCAAGTACACACCTATGGTCTATACAAATGCCCTAAACGTGTTCACAGTAGAATATGCAGGAGGAGAAGACAGGCCAGCACTGTATGCTATGTCCTCAAAAGCCCTTCCTGTGATGTCATCTTGAACAAAAGATCAATAGCAGTCTGTGAAAACATAGATTATATGCAGCTACAGATAATATTGTTCATCAGAAGAAAAAAGAAAATGCTTGAATTTAGCCAGGGTGACATGAAATTCTGGAATTTTTTCGTCAGCTTTGATATTAGTACGAGGGTTGCCAAAAAGTTTTGGAACAAGTTCTATACTTCAGTCAGAATTAACAGGAAATGACTAGAGTTTATTATGTTGTTAATTTGAAATACTCCCTTTGCTCTGGAATATTTAGAAGTGTATGTGTGTGTGTGTGTGTGTGTGTGTGTGTGTGTGTGTGTGTGTGTGTATTGGGTTCAATAAAGCCTAGTCATTGATCACAAAACTGTGTAGAAAAAGGTATGTTCAGCTTTGCTCTCCTATTACATGACTTAAAGCGAAAAGACAGTCTCAAAAGAAGAAGCTTAACATTTTCTACTCAACTGCAAGTTCAAATTCAAGATTAGTGTCATGCACATGTGATTTTCTTATGTATATGTGCCCTCAGAATTGTGAACATGATTCAACAGCAACACACTCACATAAAAAAATAAAATAAACAGCATACACAATGTTTAACATATATTTCAGGTTTCATGCTTTACAATTCACACAACAAAATAATCACATCACATTTGTAGCTTTAACTATCCAGTCAGAAGCTACAAGTGGGCAAGTGACAGGGTGCCTCTTCAAAAGCAAATGGAGAAAAAGGCTCTAAAGCAGTTTTGAAAGCAAATGAACCAGGGGTCTCATGAATAACACCATGCGTAGAATTCATACTAAAACATGGCATATGGGCAAAAGGGGAAATGTGTGTACGCACAAAAAAATTCAAATGGCGTGAGAATGTGCATAGTTTTACGCCAAGTTTAATTTTTATATATCACAATGTGAGCATGGAAACGGGCGTACGCAATATTTTTGGCTATATGCGCCGTTTATACATGAGGCCCCAGGTGTTCAGGCACCTTCAGACCCAACCCATACCCATAAAAGCCTGCTATTCCTCTTTTAATTCTGCTGTATAAAAATATTGCAAAACATTGAACATACAGTAAATGCACAGTTGAGCCATGTTAGTGTTGTCTATCAATTAACTAGTGGTTAAGGATATATGATGAGGCTGATTGACACCATCTGTCACCCAACTTTGAATATTCTTTACCAAAACAAGAATATGATGTGCAGCAGCTGCAGCTGACAATTACCTTATTTACTTATTCAACAACATTACTTATTGATATATCACTAGCAAGCTCCAATTATATGCAAATAGCACACTCTTTTAATACTTCTACTTCAGTTAAGGCCTTATAGTGCTTATCCAGTATCTGTGTAGCTTGGAGAGAAGTACTTATTGCTCATTCTTGAGTTAGTAAGGTGGATGCTTTTAAAGAAAGTGGCACCTACCATTATACTCCTTTATGACAGTGAATGTTTCATTGCAAGTAGTCAGGTTAGATGAGCATTTCAATATGATATAACGACAAATTTCATTGTAATAATGATTCGCAGTATTAATTTCCCTCTGACATTTTGACAGAGACATTTTTGTTAGGCTAATCAGTAAAAGTTACATGACTAGGTACTTTTGACTAGGTACTACATGACTAGGTACTACTACGTGGACTTTAATAAGAAACAAATATTAATTTGAATATTTGTGCTTGCACATTTGGAATGATAATAACACCAGATTGATTTCAGTACAAGTTGTGATTGATAATTCCTTATCTTGCATAGATCTAAATGTGACAGATTTTAACTGTCTTAGTGTGTGTGTGATGTGCTTGACTGAGTAATTGGATGAGTGTATATGGAAACAAATGATGGAGAATATCTGTTGAAGTGTGTTGAAGTGTGTGAAGCACGTGTGGGGAGATGAAGTTAGAGGTGTGGCTAGCCTAAACCAAAGAGTGTTTGCCCTGCAAAAATTTGGCCCCGGATCAAATCTATTTGATGACCTCTGATATACAATATTTGTTATTCAATATGGAAAGTCACAGCCAATATTTTTGGGATGCAGAAGGGTAAATTTTGCTAGACATTATGCCGCATAGTCATACCATTAACTTAGATCTGAACAGTCAAGCTCTTGAAAAGGTGTAGAGCTGTATAAAGAGAGTTCAACCTCACAAATATTCCCTTTTAACACAACAATACATGACCACATTCAAGTTTAAAACACAATTCTAATACTCCAGTGGAATGTTCTTCCACATTCACCTTACAGCCCAGGGGGAAGATTTGTAAAATTTTAGTATACATAAACTGTGGCCTGAAATATGCATATGCAATTTTCCATGCAAAAGTCAGGAGTTTTAAAAGAAAATCTGACAGGAGAACTTGTGTATATTTACAGCAACTCTGACCCATCAGTACAGAATATTTCAGAGAAACTGGGAAGTGATGACACACTTGATCAAGTAGGGAAATGTAGCCAAACCAGTTAAATGACATTATGCACTCAATAATTAATATCACTGAGCTGTTATTATAATGTGGGTTGACATGACAAATATTGAAAGTGATGAGTATAATGTACAGACTCTGTTTTAGTTCCCTTTTATGAGGTCTAATACTGAATAATTGCACTAAGGAACTTTTTTTAGTTTTTCATCAGTTTATACAGTATATCCTACTTGTTGTCACTTCTCAGGCAACTGCCCAACAGGTCGGGAATATCTCAGCCAAGCTTCACTCCATCATTCCTGCTGTGCTGGAAGACATTTACTGACAGACGTGGAGCTACATTCACTTTTCGGATGGTGCGGATGAACGTACATAAAACATAACATGATTATGACAACATATAAAGGCAACTTGAAGCAGTTTCTGGCTTTCCTAATGTAACTGGAACACTTTACTGCACTACTATAGCAATAAGGGCACCTAGTGACAATGAAGATGGTTTTGTTAACTGTAAGCAGTTATATTGCATTAACACACAAGCCATCTATAATGCCAAGATGAGAATTACAAATGTCTTGGCTTGGTGGCCCGAGTCATCCCATGAGGCAAAGTAGATTTGGCAGATGTGATGCTACATGCAGTATGTGGTGGCTACCTTGTTGGTAAGGTAGCTGCCTGATCCCTCAGTGTTTCAAAAGGCCTTTACCATTCATTGTAACAGCAATCATGTCCTTATATGTGCCCGGTGATAGTAGCTACCCGCTCAGATGATGGCTTTTACGGCTTTCTGTGACACCACCCTTCAATACTGTGGCAGTGTCTGGGTGCATCAGGTGAGAGGATGATCTACCAGTCTGCAGCATCATGACTGCATATGTACTAGGTTCTTTAGCATTGTCCATATAAGGTTGTTTCAGGGTGGCAACCAGGTGGGGCTTGAGGTACTTTCTCATATGCACACTTACAAGATGACTGTAATTTGTAAAAGTATATTGGGCGTATGCCAGGTTTTATAAATCAGATATCATTTTTTTGGAGTACACACTTTCCTGTTTTTGGTGCATGTTTATTTACAGGCTCAAATTTAACCAAATTTTTATAAATGAGACAGAAAATCTTTCTATTTCAGATTTCCAACTGTTTGGATCTGTAAAAGATGATATATCGGGGAAAAGGTCTGAGAGTGATAACAAGATTATTAAAAAAAAGAACAGGATTTAGACTGAGGTATATACTCTTGTCTATTAACAGAAATTATACAGAAAAACTTAAGTGTAACAAATGCACCTAATTATCTTATAAGTATTTAAAAAACATGTATTTTATATGTATTAGCTGTGTAAGCCCATGCTGTAAAAGGCGTGGGGTCCTTGAAACTATTGAAATCGTCACAAAAAAAAATTGAAATGTAGAGATTTCAGGTAATTGAAAGGAACTACTTTGGGCATCTCTCTCCTAGGAGGTTTTGTTTTGCCAACGTGCTCGCCTTGCTTGTGTATTAACGGCTAAGCGAGTGTCTCTTTCTTTGAAGGTTTCGTCTTGCTGACGTGATTGCCTTGCATGTGTATTAGTGGCAGGAGGAAAAGTAAAAGGGATACTGTTTTGCCGATGTGCTCGTCTCGCTTGTGTATTAGTGGCTAAGCGAGTTTCTTTCTTTTCTCGGCGGTTTCACTTTGGCATAGGGTCGCTTTCTTTGAGCTTCATGCTGCAGCCTCGCACTTCCGGGTCCTTCTTTGAGCTTCAAGCTGTAGCCTCGCACTTCCGGGCCGGACAGACAGACACACACACTTCCACATGTAGACGTTTATAAGGAAATATATAGTTTTCTAGGCAATCCTTGTATATGCAACAGCAAAAGTTTTCAAAGCATATTATGAAAAGACCTAATTGATCAAATATACAGTTCTCAGTTGTACTATTGCATTCCAGTCTTATTCCCAGTTCTGTGCTTCTATACATTAACCACTTTAAAAATACCCTTGTAAATGCCCCAAGATGACCAAACATTGCAAACAGGTTGTGTTTTTACATAAGTAGTAGATACACTGCTGTATACTCTTATTATACCTGTTTCTGCAGCACTGTAAATTCAGAAGTGACTTATGTCATGGATTTGTCCAATTGATCATCTCCATTTTCAAAAAAGATCGCTCCTTGGCAACAGAACACTGGCATTGTTCTTTCACAAAGATGTACAGTGATCCCTCGCTATATCGCGCTTCGCCTTTCGCGGCTTCACTCTATCGCGGATTTTATATGTAAGCATATTTAAATATATATCGCGGATTTTTTGCTGGTTCGCGGATTTCTGAGGACAATGGGTCTTTTAATTTCTGGTACATGCTTCCTCAGTTGGTTTGCCCAGTTGATTTCATACAAGGGACGCTATTGGCAGATGGCTGAGAAGCTACCCAACTTACTTTTCTCTCACTCTTGCGCTGACTTTCTCTGATCCTGACGTAGGGGGTGTGAGCAGGGGGGCTGTTCGCACACCTAGACGATAGGGACGCTCGTCTAAAAATGCTGAAAGATTATCTTCACGTTGCTACCTTCTGTGTGCAGCTGCTTCGTGAAGCAACATGCTGCACGGTGCTTCGCATACTTAAAAGCTCAAAGGGCACGTATTGATTTTTGATTGAAAAACAAACTCTGTCTCTCTCTCTCTCTCCCTGCTCCTGACCGAGGGGGTGTGAGCTGCCGCCTTCAACAGCTTTGTGCCGCGGTGCTTCGCATACTTAAAAGCCAAACAGCCCTATTGATTTGTTTGCTTTCCTCTGTCTTTATGACAGTCTCTGCTCCTGACGCGCACTCCTTTGAAGAGGAAGATATGTTTGCATTCTTTTAATTGTGAGACAGAACTGTCATCTCTGTCTTGTCATGGAGCACAGTTTAAACTTTTGAAAAAGAGACAAATGTTTGTTTGCAGTGTTTGAATAACGTTCCTGTCTCTCTACAACCTCCTGTGTTTCTGCGCAAATCTGTGACCCAAGCATGACAATATAAAAATAACCATATAAACATATGGTTTCTACTTCGCGGATTTTCTTATTTCGCGGGTGGCTCTGGAACGCAACCCCCGCGATGGAGGAGGGATTACTGTACTATTATAGGTCAGTCAGTCATTATCCAACCCGCTATATCCTAACACAGGGTCATGGGGGTCTGCTGGAGCCAATTCCAGCCAGCAAAGGGTGCAAGGCAGGAACATGAACACACACACAAAGCACGCACTAGGGACAATTTAGAATTGCCAGTGCACCTAACCTGCATGTCTTTGGACTGTGGGAGGAAACCGGAGCACCCGGAGGAAACCCACGCAGACACAGAGAAAACATGCAAACTCCACGCAGGGAGGACCCGGGAAGCGAACCCGGGTCTCCTTACTGCGAGGCAGCAGTGCTACCACTGCGCCACCTTCCTGCCCTACTATTATAGGTGATAGAGAAAAACAAAAATATTTATCTGTATTAGTTAGGATAAATTTATAAAATGACCATCTAAGTTTCATCTGTATATTTATATTTCTGCTTGACACTAACTTGCAATTCAAAATTGTGTCATTCATAAAATATCCCATTACCAACTGGCAGTGTAGTTAGCTAACATTTCATAAATATGCACCTAGCATGACAGAACATCTAAATCGCCTGACATAAGCTTTATAACATCTGCATGCTGTACATTTTTTAATCCGCCCATTAATTTTTTTGTTCTAGCTTTTCAGATGGACTATGACATATCCATAATTGTTTGCTTCCTTGTGATCTTTCCTGTCTGGATACTATACATAATACTAAAATGATGATGAAGAGACTAGTGTTTGTAATGGAAAATGAACACTCAAATAATGTGACAACTGAGAACTGAGGCCATAGCAAAATCACCATTTAATGATGTTGTAACTCATATACATCTTTCTATTTTCTTTACCTGCTTAGTCTAAATAGCCATAACTCATCCTTGCTGCAGATACTTAGGAATAAATAGGCCTTGGAGATGCTTGCAGCCCATAACAAAATATATTCAGGTACAAACCCATACAGAGCAAATTTATAGAAGCCAGTTAACCGGGAACACAAATCTCTGAGAAGTTGGGAGAAACTAGAGAACAACCCAAAACAGACAGGAAAAAACAGCTAGACAGTAAACATGCTGGAAACTGAATGCAGGTTTCTTGAAATACAGTACTAACCATAGCACCATTATGCTGGCCTTCATCCATATCATTCTCATATGAATGCACCCTAAAAATGAACAGGACAGGTTAATTGTCCAGTCTACATTGGACTTCCAGATGAGGATCTTGTCTAGGGTTGAACACTGCTTTATGCTTGTTACTGACAGAATAAGTCCTATTTGCCACATATTTAAAATAGATGCAGAGTCTGATACTCAGGGCCAAATTAATACTTCCACAGGGCCCCAGGGTGTCAAAGCTCAAAAATCCTCACCTCACTCACTACCTTCAGTGAGGACACTCTCACCAGGCACACACATACACTCACAAATTATGAGCATCAAATATATCAATAGTAAATCAGGTACAGGGATTAATGTAGAAAAAAATCCAAAAATCTTTTCGACCTCACCTTCCTTTTTTGTTCATTTGTGAACTACAATGAATGTAAGGAACTGACGAGTGCAACATCACATCTGCAGGAAAATGTTCCAAGATGGCACCACTGAGTATGGTCACTGCTCTTCCGGCTCCAGACGGTGTATTTACTTTGTGTAAAGTGCCATTTTATTTACATTTTTACACCTTCTAATTTGGGTTTCATGAGTTATAATCGCCAAACACTCATAAACATAGGATAGCAGGTCATTCACCACCTTTCGGTGACTCAGCTTGAGATTCTTCAGAAAAGTTGCAACAACAGCAGACGCACCTGAAAAAAACACGGACGGAAACACACTGGAGTGTGCAACAAGCTAAGGGCTCACACATAGAGACCACCACTGCCCAGTGTCCTATTAGCTAATGTCCAGTCACTAGAGAACAAGCCAGATGACATCAGAGTAAGAATAAAATTCCAGGAACACATTTGGGACTGCAACATCTTTTGTCTCACAGAGACATAACTGATTCCAACAGTACCGGATTATGCAATTCAGCCTGCTGAATCTTTCTCTGTTTACCATGTGGACAGAACAGAGCAGTCCAGCTAATTGAAAGGTGGAGGTGCGTGTCTCATGGTTAACAACTTGTTCAACAGTATGAACGTAAGTGTTTTATCACGCTACTGCTCTCCCAAACTGGAGCTTCTGACAATTAAAAGCAGACCATTTTATCTTCACCCTGTGAGTTTACTTTGGTCCTTGTCATGGCTTTGTATTTTCCACTTCAAGCAGACATCAACAATGCCCAAGCAGAACTGTGTAATACACTCACCATCAGAATGATAACCTGGATGCTACTCTCATTTTGGCCGGTGATTTCTGCCACGCTAATCTCAAAAAGATAATGTTGAATTTTTAACACCACATGACATGTTCTACCAGATGGGACAGGAAACTGGATTATTCCTATACTCCGTATAAGACAGCTATAAAGCACAGACCATGCTGCCATCCTTTTATGCCCAGATATAAACAAAAGTTAAAGCAGGAAGCTCCAGTCACGTATGAGATTGTGTGTTGGACACGCATAATGTTGTTTACTGGGAAATGTTCAGGCGCAGCTCTGATGATAACATCAATGTATTTACAGAAGTTGTGACATCCTATATTGGATTTTTCATAAATGAAACAGCACCAAAAGTTATCATCAGGACTTACCCACATCAGAAACCATGGGTGGATAAAACCATTTGTGATGCACTAAATACATGCACTGCTGCGTACAATTCAGTGTTTGTGGCTGGGAATATGGACGATTACAAAGCCACCTTGTTCAAATAAAGAAGAGGCGTGAAAGCCGGTAAGTAACAATACAGTGAGAAAGTTAAAGGGCAACTTGAACAGTTTGACCCTAGATGCATGTGGCAAGGTCTGGTACAATAACGGACTATAAAACAGCGACTCCCAACACAGTGAATGCTGACACTTCTTTGGGAGATTAGCTTAATAACTACTATGCATGCTTTGATGTGAATGCTAATGGTAGCCATCAGTCCAACATATCTGTAACAGGAGAACTGCTCATTGAGGAGACATCACTCACTTTGTAAGCAGTAAACACCAGGAAGGCAGTAGGTTGGGGCAGCATTCTAGGATGTGTTTTCAAGATCCGTGCTGATTTAAGTTACACCTGTATTCACAATAATAATTCATGTCTCTTTAACTCAGTCTTTAGTAAAAGCAAGTCCAACCTGTCTAAATGACTATCATCCCGTCTCACTAATGCCTACAACAAGTGCTTTGAGAGCATATCAAAAATCACATGCCTATATGCTCTTTTCTGCCAAAATAAGTGGATCCATTACATTTTGCATATAACTCCAGTAGATCTAAAGGATGCCATAACCCTGATCCTTCATACGGTACTGACACAAATGGAAAATATGAGAGGGAAATAAAGTGTAAATGCTTATTTATAGACAACTACTCATTTAGCCCGTTACAATAACGGGCGCTAGAACAGTATTGCATAAACATTAGTAGGAACAGTCTATATTAAATGGCATGGGACTTTGACCTCATTCTTTTTGTTGGTCGTATTTTTCTTTCTTTCAGCCTTTCTTTTGTTGATGTTTACTTGCTGAGCTGACCGTTCTTCGTGGGCTGCCGGCATGTATTGTGTGTCTTTAATTTTCTGTGATAGTAATACTGTCTTGTATGGCTCTATTCAATAAGGGCGCGTGCACAAAAAGGCGAGCTTCAAAAGGGCAACCTCAATTGAGCGCGGCGAATAAAGGCTTTCGTAGATAATTTAGTTCAAATGGCTCCGGAATATGTGAAGAGCAACTAAGGTGCAGATCTTTATTTACGAGCGCCTTTATTCGCTGCGCCCAATTAAGGTCGCCCTTTTGAGGCTCGCCTTTTTGTGCGCGCCCTAATTGAAGGATACCGTCTTGTACGTCCGCTGGCTTGTACGTCCGTAATATACCTTTAATTTTCCCTGGCGGTAATACAGGCGTGCGCGTCGGTAATATGCCTTTAATCTCCTCTGACAGTAATACTGGCTTGTATGTGGCTGTAATATGCGTCACTGTATTGTGTACCTTTAATTTCCTCTCGCAGTAATACTGGTTTGTATTTCCGTAAAATGCCTCTAACTTTCTCTGAGAGTAATATCGCGCATCGCACCGTGCCCCGCGCATGCGCACTTCATCAGAAGACACCCACACACGGACACCTGGACGCACATAGGGATTTTATATATATAGATAATTCTGTGTTTAACACAATAATTCCCTTTAAGTTTATCACCAAGCTCGGGAACCTGCATCTGAGCACTTCATTGTTTAGCTGGGTTTTTAACTTTCTGACAGGCAGACCCAAGGTAGTTCTAGTGGGTGGCTACACCTCCTCTTCTCTCACTCTCAACATAGGCTCTCCACAGGGCTGTTTTCCAAGTCCACTGCTGTACTCCCTCTACACATACATTATGACTACACAGCTGCATATGAATAACATCATTGTCAGGTTTGCTCATGATATCGCTGTGGTAGGCCTGATATTTAACAATAATGAGCAGGCATACCTTAAATGCAGAGTCTGTCACAATTATGTCAGGGCAACAGTCTACTCCTGAATGTGAGCAAGTCAAAAGAGCTAATTGTGGGCTTTGGGACAAAATGGAAAAAGCACTACCACCCCCTCATTATTAACAACACTCAAGTGGAGAGGGTGGACAGTTTCATATATTTGGTGTCCACATAACAGAGGCCATAACCTGGTCCAAACACACCAACACCTTGGCAAAGAAGGCACAACAACATTGTTATCACCTCAGATGATTCAGGAATTTCAGGCTGCCTTCCCAATTACTAAAGAACTTCTACACATCCACCATAGAAAGTATTCCAACAGGAAGTATTACTGCCTGGTTTTGAAACAGTGAAGAGTGATGCTGTCAGCTGAATGTATCACTGGATGTTCACTTCAAGGACATCTACACCAAGCAATGCTGGACCAAGGCAAAGAAAATTATCAATGATACAAGCCATCCCAACAATGGGGTGGCCTCTTTTCTGTACTATATTCAGGTAAACACTACTGCTGCAAGTCAAGTTCAGGGAGACTAAGGAAGAACATTTTTCGATAGTCTGTATGCATCTTGAATAAGGAAAAAGTCAAGAAATACATGATACCATATTATTAACTCTCTTACATTAAGTGATTTGTTTCGTTATTATTTATTACTAGGGGGCTCTGCCCCCTGCTCGCTTCGCTCACCAACCCCTGGGTCTGGGCTGACTATTCCTTATTTTCCGAATTTGCACTTAAGATTATTATTGTTCTTTTTTGAATTCTTGTCTCTCCAATGCTTTTGGGCCTCTTTGTGACGTGCTGCCCTTTCTTCTTTGCTTAGTCGTTGACGTGTTATCTAGAACATATAAAATTATTGTCCAGAAAAGGACAACGAAGGAAACAAATAGATTGTATGTATAAAAATACTGTCCAGAACAGCTTCTCTAAAGGATGAAACTGAGGATGTTTCATAAACGACTTAAAATGAGGAAAATGCAAAAATATATAAGAGCTGAGAGCGCAGGAAATGTGTCTGACAAAAGCAAACATTCACACGAATGAGAGGACCGTGGGCGTGGTTTAAAATGGTTGAGAGGATGGCGGGACTTGAAAAAATCTCTTGGCAATAGTCTCGTCTCACGATTTTCTTTTATAATAGAGAGATAGATCACCTATTTAAAATTCTATGAATGATTTTTGATATTGCTAAAGTCATATACTATTGTTATTGTACCTTTATATTCTTTTTAATATCAGTCAATGGAGTTGGACAACTAAGCATTTCACTACATATTGTGCTATATATATAATTTCTAGTGGCAAGTAAAATTTGATTTAACTTTCTTCTTATATCACAGTTAATGATCAATTAAACATTTTTAAAAGGCCTATGTCACTTAATGGCAAAAAGGTGATATATAACTGAGTGTTTTGGGGCCAAAACACAGACAGGAAAGGAGATGCTTTGGGTTTGACATTGTTTCATGCGTCTTTTCTTCTCATTGTCTTGCCACACTGTTGTTCAAATCTTATCAGTGACCCCACAATACTGGACTGCATGTTGATGATAAATCTGCCAGAAGTGTTAAATCAGCCCACTCCTGACAATTTGAAAGGCTGCTTACATTAGTATCAAGTACACTATTTATGAGTTGTTCAAAGTACTTCTTCAAATTATTATTTTAAGTCAGATAGTTTTCAGTAAAATAGTGTCTTTTGCTTCTCTTTTTTAGTTTTTCTTTTCATTGCAGAACTTGGATCTCATTTTGAATGACCGTCCATTTGGACTTTTCTTTTTTGTAGCACAATAAAACCTCAAATGTACAAAATATTAAATGTCCACTCTGATTGTGTCTCACCCATATCAAACAACCAGGACACAACTTTTTATTTAGGTCTGCTTGGTTAGATTTATAATTGCGAGGATTGCAGTGGGGTAGAGGTGTGCACTGTCTGGTAGATTACTGTAAATGCCTGTACTATTGGTGGAAATTTGACTTGTCATGTTATTAAGCTTTTATTTTTCTCTTACATATACAGAAGCCCCTTTGCAAGAAGGGCCCCAGTGTGTGCACCCAAGTTACCATGATAATAAATCTGGCCATGCTACTACTGTAATAAATTGGCATCCCATCCAGGATTAATAACTGACTTGTGCTTAACACTGATTTATGAGGTTCTGGCTCCCAAGTCCATCAACTAGAATAAGAGTCTTCAATTATGAAAACAAGTATACATTTAAATTAACTTATTGCTTTACTGCTGCAGTGGGTTGGCACCATGCCTGGGATTGGTTCCTGCCTTGTGCCCTGTGTTGGCTGGGATTGGCTCCAGCAGACCCCCCGTGACCCTGTGTTTGGATTCAGCGGGTTGGAAAATGGATGGATGGATTGCTTTACTGTAATTAAGAAACACCCAAAATTGTTCTCACATGAATTAAACTTATGAAATCACTTCACCGGTATGAAAAATCCTCTACATATGAGAACATACTTTGACTTGTCATGATGTTTAATTATGCAAGATGTTAAGCTTTTTGGGGTTTTCTCCAATTTTGGCCCTTTAGACCCAAAAACCCCTCAGTTTTAGAGAAAATATTTTGGAGCAAATTACACTGTTATTATAAAGAGTGAATCAATGGGTGTCTTCAGCAAAGATGATCTGAAAGGCTTGACGTTATGCGTACCACATCAGCCGACCCCAGGAGTTCAACCCTAAAGGTATAGAAGGGGTCAAAGTTACTCCTTTTCACAAACCTGTGAAAAAGTGGGGATCACTAATATACTGTAGGCATGTGGAGTGTTGTTTTATGCTATTTTGAGGTTGCAGGTCATGAAAATATTTTTGATGTCTGATTCTTTACCGAGGGTCCTAGCCCTCTACGAAGGTTAAAAATGACAAATTGGAAATATAAGCATGTAGGTCATCATTTTAGAATATTTCATGATCCGTGAGTACAGATGTTATTTTTGATCGTTTACTACACTGCAAAAAATGAAAATGAAATCTAAGCAAGTGGAAAAGTATTTATATCAGAGGTAGCCAACACGGTGCCCGCAGGCACCTGGTCGCCTGCAAAGACCACGTGAGTTGCCCACAGGGCATGTTCTAAAAATAGCACCAGACACCATGGAGCTCTCTCTAAAAATTGTATTTAATTGTGTTGCTGTTCTTTTTGAATCAATAACACTTGCATTGATGTAGATTGGGGGGTAGTCTGTGGTCAAAGTTCACTATCGTGCGCAAGACATACCTCCATCTCACTCTTTGCTGAGACAAGCAAATGGGCGCAGCTATGATGGGGAGCTAGACACAGTTTTTACCCCCTAAAAATAAAGAAAAACGTGGCAGAAAAGCTAAGGAAAATTTCCAATATAATAATAATGTAATTAAAGGCGAACCATGCAACTTTATTTTCTTCAGGAAGTTTGTATCAAGCAAGTAGCCCTTCGTATTACTCAGTACCCTTGAAGTAGCTCTGAGTTTCAAAAAGGCTGGTGACCTCAGATTCATATCATGACATTAAATCTTGTTTTCTCTACTGTAAGAATTATTCACTTATCAAAAAAATTGTATTTATGGTTATTTAGTTTACTTTAGGAAATCTTGTCAAGTAAATTTTGCTTATCCCATTGGCAGATTTTTTTTTTTGCTAAATAAAAGCAAAGCAACTGCCAACTAAAGTTTATTTGGTTATTTTTTGCATATGCATTTCTTGCAGTGTAGGTCTACCTAGTCCTCTGTTGTCCTGTTTCAAGGAGGAAAAAAAATGACAAATTTCTATTACAATCGAGAATATTTTGACTTTAAATTTTAATACTTCAAACATTTGACACAACTACTGATTAGTTTGTATTTCTACCTCAGGAAGGAAATCATTACATTTCCTTATGAACAACCTGAATTAGGACGGATTATGTTTATCCGTCCTTTTCATAATGTATTAGTTATCTGTTTTATTCGTGTATTGTTGTTTTGCAAATATGTATATAGCAATTGTTAAAAAAGAAAACACTGACCAGAGCCTTACTACTCATCACAGAAAGTTGTATGATAATCCATTGAAAATTCACCCATGCATATATCAGGTCGATACACTGTTGGTGGGCGCACGGGCTGATCGTTAAAAGTCATAGCAGATTTCGAGAGAGGTTATTAAAAACAAAATTACTTCCCACCTACACTTAATCAAAGGGGGAAAAACACTGTACCGGCACAATTACAATTTGTTCACATGGAGGCGGGTTGTGTTGCTTTCATTCGTTTCCGTTAATGGCTTGCACTCACTGTGCCACTTTTGGCAGACTATGTGAAATTTACCGCGCAGCTCGAACACATGCCGTACCACATGCTGTCGCGCTTTGTAAACAGGAAGCAGAAACTCCGGCTGAGCCTCCAGTGCCACCATCAGGAAAAAGAACGTGTCTTACTAATTGCAACGACAAAACCAATATGTGATACCAAGTGCTGAATTGCCTTAAGCAACTACCGCGAGTAGAAGCCCTAAAGGGGGACTCAAGCTGGCTACACGTCTAAAGCTGACAATTGCAACGTCTCCTCCTCTCGTATCCAAAACGTACGTGACTGTGTCTCTGCACACATGGACCGAGCTTTTATTCAGGAAGTGCCGAACCACACTGGCTCGGTGAGCTTCCCTTGGCATAGGCTTCTTCGAACACGGCAGTTCCAGCGAGTCCCTCGATCGATGCGCTCAGCTATGGTGTTGCTAGACTGGCGTTGCAACACCCCTGCCGGGTGACCTACCCCCCTCCCCTCCTCTCCTCTCTTCTCTTCTCCTCTCCGTCCCTCTTTTCCCACTTCCCTCCCCCGCAGTGAGGCTTACAGAAATAGATTTCCGGATTTTTTTAACTTTAAAGGAATACTTCTCATTGGAATCTTAAATAAGTGTTTGGGGAAAAAAAAATGGCGACTACGTTTTGCCAAGGAAGAAATCAGTTGGATCTGTTAATTAAAGCAGGTAACGGTTAAACTCTCACTCGGGCATTGAAAAAGAATTAGCGATGGATCCGCTTGTTTTTCAGAAGTTAAAAGTTAAACGCGCTTTCGTGCATGTCAGCTGCAAACGGGGTGACAGATGGACCAGGCAACCGCAACCAGGAAGTTCAGACAGGGGAGTCAGCGCACTCACTCGTGGCGGAGAAAAGCAAACGCGTGGTATTTAATGACCGGAAGGCCATTTCAAACGAAACCATAACGACCCCATTGCGCCTCCAGTTTGTCTCTTTGACGCAGACTGAAACGCAGGCAGTTAAAAAAAAAACAACAAAACAAACAAACAGCACGACAGCTGTTGCGCACTTTATTAAAAGCGCAATAAAGAAATGCATGTGCTGCGCTCGCAATGAAGTAACATTGCAGATTTGTGCTGAAGACACTCGCGTGACATTAATCGAATACTTACTTTTTAAAGAGAAGTCAGAGAGCATTTGTGGAATACTGGAAAACTCACTTGCTGGGTACGCAGCATTTCGTCAGATTATTAACAGAGGAAACCGAAGCCTTAATAGTGAGAGTGGGACAGGACTGCGGAAACTTGTTGATTTATCTGTTACATATAATATTTTATGATTATTTGTTCAGTTTGGATCGCCTTCCAAACTTAGATTTACGCGATTCTTTTCAACTAGTTCTTAATGAACTAACGAGTCCCGTTTACTTCTTAATGTATTAATTTCAGAAATGATGCATACACGTATCCCCTCAGTAATATATCTGTTGTATGTTAATTACAGTGTGGAAGAGTACATATAAAATGTCGCCTTTAGAAATTATTTTTAACATCATCCTCAACATAGACGTGTACACTGAAGATTCATCTCTTTCTTGTGCAGGGTTTGGCAAAGTTATTCCTGGAGGGCCTTAGTGGCTGCAAATTTTTGTTCCAGCCCAGTTTTTTTGATAGAAGTCAGTTCATTTTTATGTTTCATTTAAGTAGTCTTGCTTGTTACGATTCCCCATGTTTACTCTTAAAACAGATGTAGTCACATTGTTTCTTACTTGCAAAAAATGATGCAAATGACAAAGGAACCAGCTGTTCCCCATCTAACTGGTTTCCTTTTACACCTGTGTGTATTCATCATAAACTGTCAGGTTTAATACAATCTTGGTAAGGAAATTGAAGACAAAAAAGTGAAGGACTGAGAGTTGCTTATTTGCTTCAGGCTACAAATCATTTAGATGTTACCACTGGAAAGGATTAAAAAAAAATCTGTGAGATAAGAATGACCTGACATAGAATTAAAACACTACCAATCCATAAAATTAAAAATGAGCTGTTATTAGAAAGTGATATTTTCTAATTAAGTAATTGCATTAAAACAAAACCTGCAGCCACAATGGCCCTCCAGGACTGACTTTGCCTGCCTTTGTTCTACAGCATTTAGAAGCAGATGCTTGGATAAAACAGGTTGTGGTTTTGGATGACTGACAAATTATTCACCATAAAAGGCACTTTAAAAGTGATTGCTTGACAATCCTTCAATGTTGCTTTGTGAAATTCCAGCACTAATTTGAATGTGTGTGGTTACAAATGAAATGAATGCATACAGTACATATAATAAAAAAAACAAATTTCGGTTATTGTTGATAAAAGGTATCTTCTGTATTTTGAGCACATTTTGTTTATTGCACTCTGAGTAGTGCAGCACTCTGCAGCATTGAATGTGACTCAGAAATAAGCCCTTGAGGTGATAAGCGTCCATAGCAGAACATATTCACACCCACAGTGGTCCTGGTTAGAGTAGCTAGTTGGCTTAACATATACAGTACATCATTGGAACTTCATGAGAAAATCAAAGTTCTCTAGAGCAAATGTACATTTTATATTGGTAGTAATCTGGCCAAAATCACTACCAAATTTCTGCTTCGTACTAACCACTGTATTACTTATGGCTCCCAGAATGGGAATATCATAATTAGAAGATATTTAATAGTATCACATTATAATGAAATAGTATGTCATCATTAATTGGCAGAAAATGTTCAACCAAGGTGATTTGCATGATTGTTTTTAGTAGTTTCTTTTATATTTAAAGCATTAATAGGTTAAGTGGCTTGGTTAGGGTCACACAGCAAATTTAGAATGGACTGGACCAGCGACATTTTGGTTATAGTCCAGCACCCTGTCCAGTATGCCTGCCACAGTATGGAACTGTTTAGAATGTATTATCTTATGATTACTATTATGTAATTAAGAGAGAGACATAAATACTATGAACACTTTATGTCTGAAATAGTAAACAAGGGCTTCCATCTTGAACAGCAGGACAGGGTCAGTAAAATAATTTTTGCAGCTCAGGTCAGTAAACTATTTTTTAATGGGTCTGTGTCAAGTGTATTGATTTTTTATCAATTTTAAAATGAAAAAAATCAATGTTTGTAAAGTTAAATAGTACAACTCTTACCAAATTTTCAACATGTATAAATCACAAAATGAGCAGTGTTTGCGATCTGATAAATTATATGTATATCCGCCCATTTAGCATTGAACTCGCACTGGTCAGAGTAGTTCAGGGTTTTAGACTTCGGCACATTCCTGGTAACATTGGGCACAGCACCCGCCTAACATAGAGCACACTCACGCATATAAGGTCAGATATGAAGAAAATGTGTATATTGGTGATTTATATTTTTCTGCCTAATTAAAATATTAAGAGCTAAGAGGCTGTTTCTTTTACTGACTAAGGTACAGATTGGACTTTAAACCATAATGTTTGCTGATTCAGTTCTTCTGTCTCACTTAATGGGAGTAGACAGGTAAAGGGAACTTTTGGGTTTGAACCCTCCCTGAAAAATATAGTTTGACAGTTCCAACTGATTGATCACAGACATAATTATGATTCATGTGCTTTTTCATTCTCTCTCTAAAATTAATACCCCTCTGTGACCTTGAGTAAATTGTCTAATCTCTCTGGGTTTTAATTATAAGAGAAGTGTGCAGTAGTTATACTATATCCTGGCTCTAGTCTATTCTGAAAAATAAACATTAGAAACAATTTTTGGCTATTGTGGTTCAAAGTTTAAAATCAACAGGTGAAATGTTTCTGATTCATTTTTCTACAAGGTGTTACCCTTTTTCCTCTTGTTTTATTGAAATGATTGGCTTGCAGTCATGTAATTTAGAAGTAAAGATAAGGCTTAAACAATAGAAACTTTTTAGGTGAAAACATACCTGGTTTTCTGAAAATTATGTCCCCCTCAAACAAATTTGGTTTCTTATGGGCTAAATAACAGATGAGTATAATTTAAACACTGGTCACTGGTCTAAACAAATTTGAGTTGTGTTATTGATTACCAAAGTTAGCTATTGCTGTGCTTGTGTAGACATTGAAAGTGAATAGACTGAGAGCCAGTTTCACCTCAAACTACTTGAAGGCCAATATTCATAACTTGAGAGTAAAGATATTCATTAGGAAATTTACAGTCAGTTGTTAGTTTTTTGGAAAGTCTCGATTGATATGTTATATCTAGTGAATAATGCAGTAATTAAACTTAAGGCAGCAGGTGATGGAAGTTATTGGGACTTCACAAGCATGCCCTGTATTGTTCTACTATAGTCCTGAACTGATAGTTGTGGTTTTGTACATTATGTGTGCAGTCCTCTATATTACCTCTCAGCAAACATGTTACCAAGTTTTGCCAAGCATTGCAACGGTCCCATTTTCCTTTGACCTGTCTGTGTGCTATTAGCAGTTGTCCAGATTGTTATTGCCTGCATGGTACCCCTCATCTCGAGAAACATATCATGGTTTTGATGAAGCATGAATTTGTATGGTCTAGCTTACAAGACCCAGTGCTTCACATGTGAGCTACAAGACTTTTTAAAGAAGGGAGAGAGCAGATGGAAGAGTGGCAAAAAGTTTCTTTTATCCCAGTGGATGCAGCAAATGTAATTGTCAGATTGAGTTATTACAAGCCCTTTAGGTTATTTGTAAAACCATTGTAAATTTTCCTCCCCAAATATTATATGCACATCTAACTGCGGGGTGGTGCAGTGGTAGCACTGCTGCCTCGCAGTAAGGAGACCTGGATTCGCTTCCCAGGTCCTCCCTGCGTGGAGTTTGCATGTTCTCCCCGTGTCTGCGTGGGTTTCCTCCGGGTGCTCCGGTTTCCTCCCACAGTTCAAAGACTTGCAGGTTGGGTGCATTGGCGATCCTAAATTGTTCCTAGTGTGGGTGTGTGTGTGTGTCCTGCGGTGGGCTGGCACCCTGTCCAGGATTTGTTCCTGCCTTGCGACCTATGTTGGCTGGGATTGGCTTCAGCAGACCCCCGTGACCCTGTGTTAGGATGTAGCAGGTTGGAAAATGACTGACTGACTGACATCTAACTGCAAAGCACAGTTACAGTACAGTTATCTTACAGAGTAAAACATCTGCTTCTACTACCAGGCCAATCACCTTCAGACCACTTTCTGTCACCCTTCACTTATCCTCTAAGTAACACACAAGTGTTAGGGATAAGCTTGAATAATCAAGACCTATTTCAAAATGGGTACTTGACTGAAGGCATCCTATGCAAATACTCAAACAAATGCTTTCTCCCCTTTGTGGTGGTGAAGATACAAAACCCCTAAAGGCTTAATTAATCCACATCTGCTGTTATGCAAAATTGACTCTGAAAAAAAGCAGGCTGCAGTCATCATAGCCCTGGCCCTTTTTACTCCAGCAAACCCCACTGGACATTCCCACTTTACCACTCTGTGCAGAAATGGCGACTTCAGTGTTATGAATGGGAATGCTTATTAATTTTTTGTCAGGGTTGATTCCACATATTTTCTTGCTTTTTCTTTCTTTTGGGGGATTTTAGGTTAAGTTGAATTGAGTTCTTTAATTGGTTAGTTGTTTTGAGGTCATTTTAAATTACCTGACAATATTTTGCATCTTGGCATGCCACCATTGTGTTTTCTGATGGTTGTAGCTTTTGTGTATGATTTCTGGCCCTCATTGCCACCACATGACAATCGGAAGATGCGGTCTATAATGTCATTGTCGTGATCATATAAAGGTCATCATCACATACTTCCTAGTTGTCCATGTTTCAGGGTTTAAACAAATAAAACATTTTTAAGTTAGTGGGTGAAATTGGCTTGCAGATTTAGAAACTCTTGCATACCTCCTCATTTATGATTTTGAGCTTACGTGTAGACTCAGTTGTTTGGTGTGTTTTGAATTTGGTTACAACTTTTTCTAGAGATTACATCTTTGATTTTTGTGTCATCCATCTCTTGGCCCTGTATTACCATTTTCCTTGCCAATTTTTCATCGAGAGAAATAATAACTGCTTTGCAAGTTATGTGGGAGCCAAAGAGGCCTACTTCGAGAAACTGTAGCATCACTCCTTTCCATCTTTTCAGCAAAACAGCAGACCATCCTTCATAAAATTTTAAAACTTCACAAGAATTACTTGTGATTAAACCTCATATATGACATTAGAATTTCCATATTCATGATTACTTAAACTGCCTTCCCTATTGTTCATTTTGCTGCATTTGCTTCTAAGTTGAACTCTACCATGAGATCTGCTGCGGTTTTTTCACATTGGCACAGTACATGGAAAGAGTCTTACCAGAATGACACAGAGAAAGAGAATTTTTTCCTGGCAACTGATGAGATCCTGTGCATGTCAGTTTAGTTAAATAAAGAGTACATGGAGGTGATCAGTCTCGTCACTGCAGAGGGTGTCCTGGAAAAAAAAATATTCTGAAGGCACCAAATTTAAAGAATGAAACTGGAAATGGCAATAAGTTAGTTAGGCTTCATTAACCTAGTACAGTTTGTGGCAGAAGATGACTTTATGGGCAGAGGTGGGATCGTACTGCTCCTCTGACTTTGAGTGGGTTGGAAGCTAAATATATTCCAAAAGCTGTTACAGGAGCTCTTTGAGGTTGACAAAACTGGAATTTTGGTAGGGCCTGCTAAGCAGAGAAATACGTTCAGAGATAATTTGACAATTTAAGGGCCATCACTGGCTAGTAGTTACTTAAGCTTGGTAGTAGAGTGCCTTGTGATGGACTGCAGTCTTGTCCAGGGTTGGTTCCTACTTTGTACCTAATACTTCTGGTAAAGGCGTCAGCAAGAAACTAGATTGTACAGGATTGGTAAAGTATGAATGGATGGAAAATTAAGAAAAAGTCTGAAAATTCAGGAAAAATGGATAGATTGAACAGAACATTTTCAAACCTGTTTAGTCCAGTTAAGAGTTACTAGGGAACTGAGCCTGTCCTAGCAGCTATCAGTGACAAGGCATGAATCAACCATGAATGGGACACGATTCCATCACAACCTCCTTAAATATCTGTATAGAAGTTAAACAGCTCTTATTTTAATATCACTTCTTAAATGATAGACACTATCCTAAAGACTTCAGTTGTCAGACAGCACACTTTATTTATTTACTTTCTGTAAATTTAGAAAATGGTTTTCTGAACGTTTTAAGACTTGATGTATATTCAAGCCCTTTTGAATCCATCCCACAAATACTAAACTGACTCCTTGTATTAAAGGATAGTGTTTGGCATTTTTCAAGATGAAATTATTTTTTCTCAATCCGAGTACGGTAAGTATTACAACGTGTGTATCTTGCATTATGTGGAACAAAACTCGGTAACACACAATGGTTATTTTACATATTTTGTTTTAACATTTTGGCTTGTGCCCCATGAAACCCATTTTAAAATACAACAACAGGCATAATATTTTTTTAAAACACAAATTCATGTGGGCTATTAATATATATCATGACAGTGAACAAATAGGTTAGGTGAAACTAGAAAGTGGTAAGCAGCTTTGACCAGAAGCCATATAAATAATGACATACTGTAATTCATCCAGTTTAGAGTGGTGGTGAAGGGGGGGTTGTCTAGTCAGCATTGGGTGCAAGACATTAATCAGCTATGAACAGGGTGGGCAGACTAACATGGATGGTCACTTACCACACCTATATGATGCCAGTTACAATTAAAATGCAAGATGAAGCAATTGAAGAAATATAGAAGGTATTTATTAAGTAAAGATATTCAGTTTCATTTATTTTTATATTTTCTAACTTTCTTTTATTTAGTAACAGATATTTTTAAAGAATATGTTTTGTGTTCAATATTTAGTCAATGTCTTGTGTGATTTGTTAATTTTGACATATCTATATTTTTGCGCAACTTTAAATTCTAAATTGTCTTTTTTTTCCTATTAATTTATTTTTTTGGTCTGTGTAATTTGCTCCCTTAATTGTATCCTAATAATCCCAGTAAAACAACACTATCTGCTTCTACCCAAAGATAGGCTCATTAGTAATGGATTACATAACCAGAACACCTGGAAAAGCAGAATGACAATCATTTTGATGGTAAAAGTCTTAAAAATCAAGTTAAAAATAAATTATCCTCATGTAACACACATAAACATTGGTATATTTTAATTAAGAAGTACCAAACTTTCAATTTTTACATTAACCCCAAGACACAAAATCTGGGGAGTAGCAGCTTGTTTAATTAGGCTGGAAGTCCAAATAAAAAACAGAAGTTGTTTGAAAAGGGCCAAGTTTGAGAATCACTGTCCTATGGAAACAGTGGCTTTCTCAAGTTATGTGGCAGAAAGCAGAAACCATATAACAAACTATATTATAGTGACTGTGTAAGTATTATACTGTACTTAAATGTTTTTCAGTACTTTTAAGTTCTATGATTTCGATGTTCACTGTGTGTAGCAAACATTGTGGCACTTGTTAATCCGGGCACATCACTTTAGTAGCTCATGAAATGTGCTTTTCTGTTCCCAGTTCTGCATCAAAGTTGCTTGTTTTCTTACACGAGTACAAGTTGTATTTTTAAATTCATCACAAGGCCCTCTCTGTGTTTCTCTTTGAATCTGCAGTTGAAGCTTCCTGTCAGAATGGAGATGAAACAATGGAAACTATTGAAGCTGCAGAAGCTCTTCTGAACATGGACTCCCCAAATTCTGTTCTGGATGAGAAACGCATTAGTGAGTGTACTTTTAATTACTGTTTGCATTCTTTGCCTGCAAGTTAAATATGAATAAATGTGTTCATTTTTATTGATCAGTCGTTTTGCTGAAGTATGCAAAAGGTGCTTGCGTATGTAAAGAAAACTGTTGAAGTGGGTGATGTAGCAACATGACTTGTTTTGGCTCTATAAAGCATTTTGTGCTGTGATTAGACAGGTACTTTATTTCAGGTCTATCTACTTGAGCCTGACATTGTTGGCACATCTAGCTGAGCAGATTAAGTAAATACTCTAAATGTTGCAATACCCCCTCTCCCCATATATGTTGTGGAACCATAAACTTTAATTAAGTAGGTTCAAAAAATGGATTCATGGATAATACAACCTTGGCTTGCCCAAGATTGGCTGAAAGGAAGCTAATCATCCCATCTGTTCATCCACAGTGGAACCCACTTAATGCACTTTAAGGTCAAAGGGGTCAGTGCTTATCCGGCAATCACACACAATTCATCAGTCATCCCTGAAGTGGTTGCCAGTTCACCATAAGGCTTGTTTACTTACATAAGTCTCTAATTAATATAACTTGGAGAAGCAGTGAAAACCCTTTTGAAGACATAGGAAGAACAAGCCAGCAAGGCACATTTGGTATATACATTTTACACAGAAGAATAATAATTATATATTATAGTGGTGAGATGCTAAAGTTGGTAAATAAATAGGCTGTGCATTGTACGCAAAAATCATAAGTTCTCAAAGGTTGTTTGTGTTTGAATTCAAAGAATGGCTTTTTTTCAGCCTGAGACTAGAACGTTTGTGACCACTGGATGTACATTTACGGCTTACTTTGAAATGACAAACAAGCATGTATTCATGTGACAGAAGGTAGCATGTGGGCAGGTGTGACTGTAAATGTGGTGGAACTTATGAGCCCTTTAAAGAGTAAAGTAAGGCTTTAGGAAATGAAACATGAAAGAAACCTGCAAGCTGCTGGACCTCCACTTACTTGTGACTTACACTGTTGTCGATTTCTGTGGCAGTCATTGCTGTCTTCAATAAATTTTTTATTTTTGGTGCATGCATTATTTTAGCTTTGAGCTCTTTAGTCCTGGGACTTACCTCCCTTACCAGTCATAAGGTACCTTTTATTTTTATTCTACTTCATTGATTCACTGGCCACTTGTTATCAATTTAAGCAAATGATAATGATGTGTAAATGACAATATGGGGCTTATTTTCAGTCTCTAGAAAGATGGTCATATGGCATGGAAGATATTTTTAAGTAACTTGATACGATTTCAGTTTTTGCCTTTCATATGCTGTATCATGAGCAACATCATATGTTTAACGTTAACAATGAATAATGGATGAGCCACCTTTGTTCTTCACTGTCTCAGGCTGACACTGCTAAACACCCTGAAGCAATAAAAATGAATATTGAGTGGTATCTGACTTTAGCTCAGAAATGCTTTCTGTGCAGTGACCCACCCTGTGCTTTGCTTTATTTCCTATTTGCCTGAATTGATACACTATAGCATTTTGTTCCCTCCTTTGGGTTGATTCTGTGCCAAAATGTCAATTTTGTCCACATTGCAAAATTCAGTATTTTATATCTTAAAAAGTATATTATAAACCAAAGATGAACAAATCTATCTTCTACTATATAATACAATGCTGCTGTGTATGTGAGTGTCTCCCCATGTGTGTCCAGTCCTTCCAAGCAATCTGATTGGGATCGGTCATTTTGGCTTTAATGGTTTAGTGGTAGGGAATATTAATACACTATACGTTAGTGGTGCAAAGTCCAATTCCTAATTGTGACAATTTTTTTTTTTTTATTTTAACAAAAAAGAAGTTGAAATGGAGAATTTCAACTACAACAAAGCAAATAATGTACTGAGAAATGTTTGGGTCATTAAGGACTAACAAGGCACAGCCTGAGACATATTGGAAGACTGGAAGTACTTTCAAGATTTCAAAATTATGTTTTCACAGTGGGTAGTGGGGGAATTTCTCCATTGGTGGTTATCAAAAAGTGGACAGGAGTCAAGCAAGGCACTTCAAAATGACAGAATCTGAAAAGCAGGCTTTATGGAAATGTGATCGAGAGCGTTAGTGCCATGCAGGAGAACTTGAGACACATGAGGATACTGAGGAAGGGCATATAAGGAACATTGAGGGTACAGTCAGTCAGTCACTGTCCAACCCGCTATATCCTAACACAGGGTCACGGGGGTCTGCTGAAGCCAATCCCAGTCAACACCCCGGGCAAGTCGCCAGCCCACCGCAGGGCACACACAACAACACACCAAGCACACACTAGGGACAATTTTTAGGATCGCCAATGCACCTAACCTGCATGTCTTTGGACTGTGGGAGCTAACTAGAGCACCCGGAGGAAACCAATGCAGACACTGGGAGAACACACAGGGAGGACCCGAGAAGCGAACCCAGGTCTCCTTACTGCGAGGCAGCAGCGCTACCACTGCACCACCTGCCGCCCTTGAGGGTACACGTAGGGCAAAATGTATCACATATTTAGTTAACATATCTGGTAATATATAAAATTAATAATAATACCTTTACATTGTGAAATTGTCAGGATTCATCAGTAAAAACTGTTCTTTATACTCTGTATTTTTGGTAAAGTCACCATAGTGTCTCATACACCTTTCTGTTACCACTGTCTCTACAAGTGGAAGGTTGTCAGTGAGCAAACAATGCTTCAATGTGAACCATAGTTCACTTGTTTTGTGGGACTTTCCTTGTTTTTTTTTTCTGGTTATTAATTACCGGGTTGAATTTCCAATGACTTTACTGACTAGTGGCTGACTACATCAGTGTACATGAGTTTTCTGACTTTCATCCATTTTTACCTGAGTCCAACAGTGGTCATCTCAGTCTGTGCCCTAGATGAGTCTAGGAAATAAACACAATGGAAATCTTCTCTTAAACTGACATATATTATTATTGGTGCAGACTCCAGCAGCATTCGTCTACATCAGACCTGTTTTGATAAATGTCAGACAACTTTCTTTGATTAATTTTCTTTTTTAATTCCCTTCAGACAGTTTTGATAGCTTTATCTTCATAGCTCAATAATGTATCTTCTACAAAAGCAAGACTGAACCACTGTAGTACAGTGAATAGACAGAGAAAGCTGCATATTAAATAAAAAGCATAGTTTTTAATGAAAATTATAAATTCTGTTTATTCTGCAGGGTTCATAAATTAGTACACATTATAACAGATTGTTTGCAGAAGTATTTTATCAGAAGCACCATATGAATTTATAAACTGTACCTAGTGTTTTATCAGTTAACCAAACATCAGTCCTAAGTGAATAAGACTGTAATAAAAAAGAAGAAGCTTACTTTTACTGGCTGTTGCAGCCAAATATTAAATACATGTTTGTAAATGGATTTAAATAAAAAAAATTGATACTGGAAGTAATTTTATTTACTTATTTTATGAAGGAAAAAACAATAAACACTATAATCATCCAAAACGTGTATTCCTCTTAACATGGCTCTAAGCAATAGATGTTTTGTACTATTTTTAGACCAGTACTTTATCTTATTTATTTAAGTTTACATGCTACAGGGTTCATTCTCTACATATTTACCATGTATCATATGAAATAGCAAATGGTATGTAGCAGGGGAATTTCCTCCTAGAGATTCCATGATATCATTGTTCTTACAGATTTCTTCAAATTACCATTCAAGCAATAGTAAAAATGGTAACATTATTCCCATGTACGTTTTAATGGAAATCTTGTCTAAAAATAATAATCCTGTTGTTTGTTTTTCCTCAGCTCATGTAATTGTGCCGTCACCTGGAGAAATAATTGCTACCCCAGTTACCCAAATCTCAGTAATTGCTGATGGGATGCCAGAAGTGCTGGAGGTTCACCATGTTCAAGAAACACAAGTGAAACCAGTGGCTCACCAGTCAGAGCTACCAAAGAAGAAAAAAGGTAGGTTTGATTTTGTTTTTGAATTTACATTTATACAGTAATTACATGTACTGTGTATATGAAATGCAGTATATTGCAAGTATAAAATTCCAAGGACTTTTTTGTGTGTTGACAACACTGTAGGTACCTTGATTTGTACAGGAGATTCAAAGTGATTTATGTTGCTGCATCTCCAGCCTGGTCATAAGATTTCATGCATCCCGCATCCTGAAAATGTGCATGTTAAGTTTATATAGGTTTGTATAGGTGACTGTAGATTTGCTTAGTATAAGTATGCTCATTAATGGATTTCCTAGACTTCCTGGTATGCAGGCTTCATGCAGCTGTGCACTAGTCCATTACAGGAGACACTATCCTATCTATCTGTCTGTCGGTCGGTCGTACAAGTGTAATAGGTTATTGCATATAAGCTATAACTGATGTGTTGTATTAATACCAAATCATGGTGACAAACTATACAAAAAAAACATTTTGGGTAAATGAAAAATATATATATATATGTATATGAAAACATTCAAAAGACAAAATGGATGATTTTATTTTATTTTTTGTTATTCTGTAAAGAAAAAAATGAAGGTAGTTACCAAAGACTAACACTCGTTTCTATAAAGCTGTCAAATTCTTTGATTAGTGCATCGTACTCAGCCATTTCTAAACATTTCTGAAATGTAATGATGAATCAAGTCAATGTTTTCACATAATTAGTTTTGTGTGTTCTTCTTTACAGTCAGAAAGCAAAAGCCGCCTAGACCAGAGTCGCCTAATACTCCTCATATCAATGTGAAAAGGAAGAGTAAAGATGGAAAAGGTAGGTACAAAATGAGTGACTAAAGACTAAAACTATATTATATCCTGTGTGGGATCAATCCGTCCAAAATTTTGGTATTTCAGGTTAGGATGTGGATATCTGGAATCTAACCTGGTAAGAAAGGGTACTGAAATATAGGTGAAAATTAGACATTGGGTAGTTCTCATCAGCAAACTCTTTTGTTTGTGTTATTATTTTAAATGTTAAAGGCTTGCATTTGCAACTTTTTTTTCCATTTAAAGATAGCAATCAAATGGAACCACAATTTAAAAACAAATGTAATGCTAGAAAAGGTCACTGTTTTCTAACTTACTGTACTTCATTTAACGGTTTCATTTCAAACTAAAAGTTTCCCCAGCCACCCACCAGGAAATCATCAAAGATCAAGCAGCTCTTTATGGCGCAGTGCAGATTTGCAGGCTGTAAAAAGAGTGTTGAATAAACTAACAGTAAGCTTTTTATACGTCTATAACTTACACTTGCATTTACACATCATTATAATACATGAGTTCCTCACAAAATCAACACTCTGGGGTTGAGTTGTGTACATACAGTAGTCATTGACTGTATGGAGTTTGCATATTCCCACCATGCCTGTGTGGGTTTTCCTTTAAGTACTTAGTTTTCCTCCTACATTCCTGAAGTAATGCATTTTAAGTTAATTGGTAACTCCATGGTGGCCATACTAATACAACTTGGAAGAAACTGTCTCAATGTTTAGAATGATTATGTTAATTTCTTTTTGTCGCAGACATCACCTTGGCCGGAAGACTTTGCAAATCTACGTAAATAGCATTTGTAGCATTTCATAATCAGAAAAATAAGTTACATCTTGAATTCCAAAGTCATTTCAGTAAAAAAAAAAGTAAAATTTCTATTTTGACTTCATACCATTTTTTCATAATTCCTTTAGTACTATGGTGTTGTACCATGTTAGCCATTACGAATGTAGTGAAAAGTCAAGCAAAATGACACCTTTTATTGGCTAACTAAAAAGATTACAATATGCAAGCTTTCGAAGCAACTCAAGCCCCTTCTTCAGGCAAGATGTATATACCTGTCTTTATAAAGGGACCTGTATATCTTAAAACAAGTAAAGATTTACTACTCTAATGTTATGAGTTCTTTTTTCTTGCTGAGCAAAGCTAATGAGGAGACCTTTGTTCTTATCTAAGTATTGATATTTAAGTTGACAGTAATTTTACACCTACTCTCTCATATGATGCTCCTCACATACATGAATTATTTAGATATTTTATCTCTCAGTTCATTTGTTAATTTCCCAGCCCAGCCACTGTTTGTGCGTAGTTTGTACATTGTTTCCAAAAGGTCTTGACTTTATATTGTAGGTCATGCTTTAAACAAGTGTGGATGTGTGTCTCATTTCGTGGCGGGTAAGCAGGCAGGATGGCATATTGACTGATGCACAGGACTGAAAATCATAAGGTTACTGCTTTATTCCCCACCCCTAACTAATAGTGTGATCATGTGCAAGCTATTTAACCTTCATGTGCTCCAGTTATTAAAAATATATATATATATATATGGGCGCTCCGGTTTTCTCCCACAGTCCAAAGACATGCAGGTTAGGTGGATTGGCGATTCTAAATTGGCCCTAGTGTGTGCTTGGTGTGTGGCTGTGTTTGTGTGTGTCCTGCGGTGGGTTGGCACCCTGCCCAGGATTGGTTCCCTGCCTTGTGCCCTGTGTTGGCTGGGATTGGCTCCAGCAGACCCCCGTGACCCTGTGTTCGGATTCAGCGGGTTGGATGATGGATGGATGGATGGATGGATGGATATATATATATATATATATATATATATATATATATATATATATATTAGTGCTGGGCGGTATACCGGTTCATACCAAAAACCGTTTTTTATTTTTTTTATGATATGGATTTTTCTTATACCGCAACACCGGTTTAAATTGCCTAAAAGACGTTCGGAACATGGCACAGCGGGAAACTGTTCAAGTGGGGACCTTTTTCACTGCTACACCGCTAAACACAGATTTGTTGCACTAGGGCTCTTTTTCACTGCTACACCACCAAATAGTGGGCGGTAGCGTAGGTATGCCGCGCGGTGAAAATGGACAGAGAGCCGAAAAAAAGCAGTCACGTCTGTCGCCTGGAGATGCTTTAGTTTTAAAAGGTCAGATGTGTAAATACTGTTTCTATACTACTGGATAATACTGCAAGCCAAGTTGTACTTGTTTTATTTGTTTTCAATACAGTGTAATGTACCTGGGTACTGTGTAATATTGTGACGACATTTTGACTTTATTCTCGATATTTCCACTTTAATCTTGACGCTTATGACGAGAATAAAGTCGACATGTTGACTTTATTCTCGTAATTTGTCATTAAAGTAGAACATCGTAAACTAAACTTCATCATAAAATGAATATTTAATTTACTAGATTTTCTCAAACCCTGTCATAAGTTATATAGCACATTAAATGCTTTGTGTTAAGTGATTCGTTCAGAGATGGGCGCAACTCTGAATGGATGGCATAATTAAACATGTATAATGAAGATATTTTTAAAGTTCTGAACACTCCGTGGGCTAAGTTTATAACTAGTTTTAATTTCACAAAGACGTTTATCGTGTGGTGATTGGCTATGTGGTGAAAGAAAAAGGAAGGATAGGAACTGGGGTTTTGGTAGCCTACGTCAGATAGAGACAGCATGCATGCAATAAAGATAGCCCGCTCAGAAGAACATGCATTGAATTCTGTGTTCGTGTCTCCGACAAGCAGATCACAAACCCAACATTTACACAATATTTAAGTTAAACCTGTGCGATAGCTATTCATACATCCAGTTTTTTGGAGCCTCGTCACACCTGCCATAAAGTTCTCTACACTGAACATACACCTGGGGACCCCTTACTGCGAGGAAGCAGCACTACCGCCTCACTACCGTGCATGTGTAATACCTACTTTAATGCATTTCATCATGAAAATGATATCAAGTATTTATCTTAGCATTCTAAATTTTCAGAAAGCAGGAATATCATGAAGTGAATGGATTCTGTATGGTGATCGCTGTCTTCTCTTAGTGCGGAGGAAGTCAGTTTAAGAAGCGTAGTGATTAACCACTGGGTCGGGGAACGTAACACAAAGCATTTAATGTGCTGCATTAATTTATGACGGGGTAAATTAAGTAATTGATTTAACATTGATTTTAGGAAGAAGTTTAGTTTACGACATTCTACTTTAATTATGAAGTAAACTATGAGAATAAAGTGGAAATGTCGACTTTAATCTCAACATAAACGGCGAGAATAAAGTGGAAATGTCGACTTTAATCTCGACATAAACGGCGAGAATAAAGTGGAAATGTTGACTTTGCTCTCGACATATAGTTTGTTTTTTTCTTCCCAGTATAGCTTAGCTTGACGCAAGGTCCATATTAATGCAGTTTGACTAAATGATGGTTCAGCTGGTAAAGCTGTCATCACCATGTTGCACTTGTTGTATTTTATTTTAATTTGGTGAATACTGTGTAATGCACCTGGGCTTGAAGTCTTGAAGTAATAGTGCAACTATCAGTAATAATACTATTACCCTAAGTTCTTGTCTATAAACCACGGCTTATCTAAGGAAAAAAGTTGTGAAAATGAAAAAATAGAATATCGGCTTATACATAAGTCCGGCTTATACACAAAATCAATTTATTAAAAAAAGTTATACATTTTTAAAAATTAATTTTTATTAATCAAAGCCATCAAATTCTTCATCAGATTCAGTATTAAAGAGATCAAACATCTCGTTAAAAGATTCTGGAATTTCAGATTCGATTTGATCTTCGGATTCTTCTTCAGATTCTTCTTCACTATCAGTGGCACGAGATATCACAGTTGTTAGCACTTCGGTTGGATATTCGCAGATATTCGCGGCTTTAAATCCATTTTTAATGCAATCCGCGGTTACTTCACTCCAACATTCGTCGATCCATTGACATACTTTAGCATAAGAGGCCCTTTTGATTGATCCAGACTTAGTGAATGAATGGTAACCATTGACCATCCAGTCCTCCCACTTCTCACGCATTTTGATTTTAAAAGATTTATTAACGCTTAGATCCAGTGGCTGTAATATAGATGTCAGTCCTCCAGGAATAACAGCCAATTGTGAATACTTTTCACCTTTTCTTTGACTTCTTCTGTGATGTGAGGTCGAGCCGAATCGTATATTAAAACTGATTTCTGGCAAAAAAATGAATTCTTGCGTTTACGCCAAATGTTTTCTAACCAATAGCTGACCATATCCGTGTCAACCCATCCCTTTTCGTTTGCTGTGACAACAACTCCTTTAGGGAAGACATCTTTAGAAATAGTTTTTCGTTTGAAAATCACTAAAGGTTTGCATTTTCCACCATCGGCCGTAGCACACAAGACAACAGTAAAATTGCACTTTTCATTGCCAGTGGTAGTGATTTTGACATCAGTTGATCCCTTTGTCTCAACTGTGAAACCACTGGGCATATCGAAACTGATGGAGACCTCATCCATATTCCCGATGTGTTCGAAATTGACTCCATTGATCGCATTTTTGACAAAAACCCCAAAGACAGCCATTTTCTCTTCCCAATCCTGTGGTAACTTCTGTCCAGTAGATGTAATGGCTCTTACAGATAAGTTGTGTCTTTTCATGAACAGAAAACACCAACATTTGCTGCCTTTGAAGTCATTGATTTTTAAATGTTTTGCCAATTCTTTCGCTTTCAAACGAATTCCAGTGGTCGACACTCTTCTATTTTCATTGCGTCTGGAGATAATCCATGTCTTCAATTGTGACTCCAATTCTGGCCAAAACTCTTTTCGGGACCGACAGCAGCGCTTCTTCGGATGCATTGCTTTTATAACAGGCTTTTGTTTTTTCCATCGCCGGATGTTAGACTCGTCTGTTCCGAACTCTTTAGCCGCCGCCGCATTGCCATACTTTTCGGCATATCTCACCGCTTCAAGTTTTCGATGATTGGGATAAGATTTTCGAGTCTTCTTTACATTATCCATTTTAACAAATTTCACAAAACAAAAATTTAACAAAATCACAATTTAAATGACCGCTACGCGCGCGTGTTGACTCGACGATGCCCAGAGCAGAAAGAACGTGCTCTGGCCGCTCCAACCGCGCCATGCGGGGAGTGAGAGAGACGCCAATATCTCACACTCTCTCCCCCCTTAAAGAAATTAAATGGGTGCGAGTGAGACCACTGACCTCCCTCCCTTCTATTAGTTATAGGTTATAGTACGTTCGGCTTATCCATGAGTCCGGCTTATCTATGATAAGATTTTATTTTAAAAATTCGTATGATTTTTGGTCTCCGGCTTATACACGAGTCCGGCTTATAGACAAGAACCTAGGGTATTTATTTTATTGTTATTATTTATTAGTTTAAATATTATGCTGTTTAATGATGATAAAGTTGTTTAAAAAGTCACTTTAACATGTCAATGGACAGAGATTGTTAACATTAACAGAAAGTGTAGTTGGTTTACAAAAAATATTTACTATTTATTCCTTTTCTAAGACATATTCGGTACAATACAATTTTTGACAAGCACTTCTGGATATTTTACTAAGTCTAAATGCCTCTTTGTATGGTTGAAAATATGTTGTCAAAATTATAGTTTGTTTTTGCAAAATTTGTTCAATAAAAAGGTTCTATATTTTGACTGCATCTGTCATGCAATCTATTAGTGCAAAATGCAAAACTGTATTAATACTTGTGTGCACATTAAAATGTTTTTTTTTGTACAATGTACAGTACTCTTGACAGTGGAATAGGTTATTCTTAGCCAGTAATTGCAGTGGAAAATGTGGTTAACATCCACTCATGCATGGGGAAAAAAATACCGTCGAATACCGTGAAACCGGGATAATTTAGAAAAACACCGTGATATAGAATTTTGGTCATACCGCCCACCCCTAATATATATATATATTTCCATATCACTGTGGAAAGAGAAATGAATGGAAGAATGGAGTTGTGTTAAGACATTGTTCAGAAGGATTTACAACCATTGTAATACAAAGGAAACAAAAAAGAATGAAAGAAATTATCTGTTCACATGAAACGGCTACCCCTAGACATTTATCAAACAGTGCCTACACAGGAGATGCCCCAGACCTCAGCAAACAATTGATTCCAACTCCCATTCTACCTGGCACAGCCTTCCTTATCACCGCACTGTATCTGAAAGTACAGAGTGCATCCTTTCCAGATCAGGCATCAAAATAGTGCATAGATCTGCAAACACTGTGGAAAGGCCAGCTGTATGCGCGGCACAAACATCTAAAACACTCACAACACATATACAAGAACACTGTCAGAAGGAAGGACCCACAGTCTCAAGATATATGCACATACCAGTTTAACTAGGACACAGTGCAAGTAAAATACAGGACTAATACTAAAAGAGAGCTGGCTGAATCGTGGCTGTCAAACGAAAACGCCATTAACAGATATTTGGACATGAATCCAGCATATGCAGGTTTAAAAAGAAGAACCTCCAAATAATAAAAAAGACTTTCTGACCAACATCCTTCAAACTCCACCTTATTAATCTATCCCCCCTTACACCCACTATTTGCTATATATATAAAATAGATCTGTATTTGTAAAGTGCTTTGAACATGGAAAATGTTCTGTAAATGGAAATAAAATGATGGTGAGGATAATGAACTAAATATTTTTTTGAGTTTTTAACCAGCATTATTATTATACCCAGGCCCTCATAATTATTATTATTACTACTATAGTCAACATTATCATTCATCCATTTTATAACCCACATATCCAGATCAGTTTGTGGGAAGCTAATTCCTATGTTACTTTAATAATTTTACATGCATATATTCATTATTACTATTATTATTATTATTATTAATAAGCCATTTTCTGACCAGTTTAATGCAGATCAGGGTTGCGAGAGAGCTGCAGCCTATCCCAGCTAGCATAAGGAGCCGGACGATTGCAGGGTGAACACACACTTACTCGGGCCAATTTAGCATCACCAGTTCATCCAACCAGCATATCTTTGGATGGTGCGAGAAAACTGGAGCACCCAGAGGAAACCTAAACAGACATGGGGAGAACATGCAAACTCCACGCAGGGAGGACCCAGAACAAGAACCCTGGTCCTCTTATTGTGAGGCAGCAGTGCCACCCCTGCACCACACTTTTTGTTCTTCTTCAGTGTTAATGATTCCTTTACACATGCTTCTGCTGGAAATGTGTATGGCTCTCAAATGCCATGGTTTGGAACCTAGATGGGTTAGAGGCACAATGAACCTAAACCAAAATTTTGTAGGATAAAATGAAGTGACATCTTAATAATATTCAGTTTTCTGAAAGTAAGAACAAAAACAAAAAACACCAACCAACAGAAAGCACTTTCTACAGATGAGTTAATCTGATTTTTGACAAATATTAAGTTAAAAGTCCTCCTTTATAGCCACAGGTTTCATACCTAGTTGTGTTAAAATAGGAAACATTTTGTCAGGAGTAACCAAGAAAAAAATCACTAAAAATAATTAATGACTATGATGAACTAGCATTCCATGCAGGGTTGGAATAATCCAACCCTGATGTTGCTAGGATAGGCTTCAGCTACAGCATCCACAGCTTTAAATTTTGATTAACCAGGTATTAATAAGTGGATGTTTGGCAGGATACATATAAATGTTTATAAATTGATTTGATTCATATTGTTTAAAATTAGCATTCATTTTGGAGTGTGTGTAATTTTTAAAACTCATCTGTTCCAAACTATGATATCAGTTCCACTGCTATCCAGTAGGGGACACTAAAAGGCCAGGTCACAGTTGTGCTATTCTTTCATTTATGTATTTATTTTTATACATATATATGTACAGTATATTGGAGAAGACAAAATAAAACCATGATTAGTACAATTTTCATTTAGGCATGTTGACATCATCTAAACTCACAGTTTCCGACAAACTAAGTAAAGCTCCAGAATTGTTTCAATTACAAAAAGAATGCAGTTGTGCAACCTAAGCTTTATTTATTTTTTGTTTCTCATTTAGTGTGGTTCTAATGTTTTTTAGGTAATACATTATACCTCTGGGAATTTTTAATCGCCTTGCTCCAGGACAAATCAACATGCCCAAGATATATTAAATGGACACAGAAAGAGAAGGGGATCTTTAAACTGGTTGACTCTAAAGCTGTTTCACGTCTTTGGGGAAAGCACAAAAACAAACCTGACATGAATTATGAGACAATGGGAAGAGCTCTGAGGTAAGACACAAGTTACTTCCTCATAATGAGAATTTGTATTTGAAAGCACAGTACTACATATTTGAAAATGGCAATGTACAGTGCATATCATCTGAATATAACGTGAAGAGTTTCAATATGTATTAATATTGATCAATGATTAGTAACTTGTGGTTAAACATTCATGTTTTGATGGTGTATTGTTGAAATACACAGCAAAAGATAAGTTAAGTTTTTACTATTTCTGTAAATGTAATTTAATGAAATCAAGAGTGACTATAACCTGACTGCTGGGAAATGGGAAACTTTTTTTAAGCATACTGCCTGAAGGTGCTGCTGAATGTGGGTGATCAGAATGACAGGGTAAAACATTAAAATATTAAAAAAAAAAAGTTAAAATATTTCAACTAAAGTATCTCAGTATACATTTAGCTGTGTGTGGGTAACTCAAGTGGCTGGATTCTTCAAGTAAAAATATGTTAATCGCATTTGTTCAAAACACTTGCACCAGTTTCCAGCTATAATGCTATAAATCATATGTCATTTACATACATGAAAACAAAAATTAGGTAAACATAAGCAATTTTCTGTTTGATTAATGTAAAATCATTATTATCACTATTATTGTTATAAGTTAGATAAGACTCACTGTTAACAGAGAAGAGGAAAACAAAACTCCGGTCAAGAGAATTACTCTATAAATAAACTTCTGGGGGTCCATAGTTGGATGTAACAGCCACAGTCAAATGTTAGACAAATTTACAATTCTGGGGACCTTGGCCAACTGGCACCAACCCCTTTTGGCCATTCTACATTACAAATGTATGTTCTAGGAAGACTAATAAGAAGATGAAATATTTGCATCCTCTTCTGCCTTAATGTCCAAAGGCAGTAGTAGTAACTTGACAATACAGCAGCAGCAAGTGTCACAGCAGGATTATGGGATGACAAACAAAATAGAAGTAGGAGATAATGATTGTCACACTTGTTTTTTTGTTTAAATAACTAGAACCAGAGTTGTAATATAAACTGCTAATCATCTGCAGTTATCAGGGTATGTTAGAGACTAAACTCACAAGTCTTCAGCGTGGATTGAAATGCTGACTGATGAGCCATCTCTTATATACTGTAAACAGGCAACTCCTTCCTTAACTCCTTGAGATTGTAATGTACTCTATCATTTATATGTAATATGATTAATATAAACCCATAATAGTAGTCAGTAGCATTGTCATGTGTACAGCTACAGTAAAATTCTTTTCTTGCATATCAAATGTAAGAAGTCAGCTCTAAACTTTGCAAAAAGCTAAGTACAGGAGTTATGTGACAGTACTGTTCTAGTTCAGGTAATGGCTCTTACACTAGCAGTTTGAATTATAAATTATCTGTACATATCTGTGAAGTATGACTTATTTTCTCCAGACCAAAACAAACTAAGAAATAAAAATGTAGTCTTTGTTCAAATATTAACATTTTCATATAGCTTACACATTGACTCTTTTTTTTGTTTCTAATTCTCATTTAACAACATGAAAGTTTGATTTAATAAACATATTACCTGTCCCATTGCAATTGCCGATAGGCCAGTGATCAGTTATGAATCTTATGCTATCTCGTTTCCAGTTGTTTGTCTGTGTGATTGCCAGTTTGCCAGGCTATGCACATGTTTAATAGATGATGAAAATAAAAAATGTCTTTCCAACATGAGAAACAGCTTGATTTACACAATAAATCTGGATTTTTTTTAAATTCCTCTTGTTGCTTTCCGTTAAGTGGTGACATGTTTTGAGAGGAAATGCAAAAATCCCCAAGTTATAGTAAAATAATAAAGAATTAAATACATGTTCTTCCTGTGTAGGCATGGGTTTTCCTGCAGGTACTTGGGCCTTTCTCATATATCATAAAGATATTCATCCTTTGTTGATTTGCAATGCAAAACTGGCCCAGTGTGACTGTAGATGTGTCTGCCTATAAATGGGCCCTGTGATATACTAATGTTGCATCTAGGGTTACTGCCTGCCTTGTGCTTGATGCTAACTCTGAATTGGAATAGGCAGGGTCTACGAATGTTATGTTGTGTTAAAGATGATTAATGAAAAAACACATGTAAAGTATAACTTATATACATAATGATCTATATCTATATATAATTTAAAAAGGATCGTGTAGACCAGTGGTTCTCAAACTGTTGTGCTAAGTAACAAAAAAGAGGGCGCAAATCTTGCCATATGTGGCGTAATTATGCTTTTTTGTAGCGATGTATCAGCAGCAAAAAATATAGGAATACATTTTATTAGGGTTTCAAAAAAACATTAGGTGGGTGTCGCAAATATGTAAAGGTTGAGAAATGCTGGTATAGACAATGAAATGGTTTTCCAAACAGAATCGAGAAAAAAAAATATTCTGATGTTCATTTTGTGCTTTTCTATTACAGGGTCACAGTAAACTGTTATCCTGGGAACGTGAGGAACTAGGTAGGAGCAAATTTCGCATGAGGTGCCAGTCTGAAAGGGCATACTCATGCACACATCCACGTTCACACTCAGCCCTATCTGGCTAGTTTAGAGTTGTCCCTTAACAGCCAAATTCTCCAGACAAGCATTCAAGACTTGAGGCCACCTTGTAAACTAAACCCACATCCATGGAGGTGTGCTATGCATTGTGTCGCCATTCCAACCAAAAGCTTTATTGCAGTCGTATGCAAATACAAATAGTGTGCTTTTATGGATCTGATTCTTAAACCATGATGAAGTTTAAACACGTATTTTTACATTGCTTGTTAATTATTTTCTTTTTTATATAATATTTAACAGTCTTAAAGTTATACAGGCATCCTTTTCCTGGGTCTGTGCCTTTTGCCTGATCCTGATGTCTGGATAAGCTCTAGCTCCTTGCAACCCTGCATTGCACAAAGTAAAGCAGCAGAAAATACCTTTAATTTTACAACAAAATCCCATGTGCTAGAATATAGTATGATTAAAGTGGCTGGATGCTTCAAGCAAAATGTCTTAGTTGTTCATTATTATGAAGTATGTCTTATTTGTGCAGAAACATATTTCAGTAATCAATAATTATTTCATAAAATATTTATTTATATAATGTATAGCACCTTTCAGCAAGGACATGCCAACGTGATTTACAAAACACCAAACAAAGTTGATAGTAAAGCGACGATTTATTATGAAATGGTAGACACATCTGTCTGAAAAGGCAGAAAAGACAGTCCTGTATGCATCGGTGATTTTCTAGTGAAAGGCTCGCACCAGTTTGTACTTAGGTGTCTGCTTTTACTTCTAAGACACATAATGAGTTAATAAGAATTAATATACAGTTCAATAACCGTAAATGTAAGCCAATTTTATTTACCCATAATCATTTGTAAAATCTTTCCTATTAATAGCTGTTATATAACACAGAGTTCATAGTATTTTAAATACTGGCTGTGAAATAAATCCTCTGAGACTAAAATTAAACCAGAGCTTAGGTCTTGTGCTACTTGGCTGCTTGCTAATAGCAAATTAGCTGCATTGGATTACTGATGTAAGGCGGGGACGGTGGTGCGCTTGTGTTTTCAGACAGAAAAATATTATGTCATAAACATTGTATTACAAATAATTATTTTGCACTGTCCTGGAGATCTATATAGCCTTCTTAAAGGGCTTCTCATGCTATTTAGACGATGACTGTGACTGGCACATCAAAATTCCAAGATTATGTAGTCTGCCTCATTCATTTTTATATGACTGTCTAATGCTCCTAGATTTTCTGCATTTTTTTGCAAGTCTCATAAATAATGTATATTGTACTACACAATTTTTGCAAAAAAACTTTTCACACTATGTGTTCCATAAGGAAGTTAAAAATACCTGCCCCTCGTGAATGAGATTCAAACTGATAAGTCTTTTTCTTATTTGAATGTTCACCGATTTTAGCTGATTGTATATATAACTAGCGCCAGTACCTGTCAAAGACGGATAATAGAATTATTCAAAGATTTTGCTATCTGTTGTCCTATGTATACCTTCAGTGCCCTTTCTTCTGTATTTGCGGGTCTGAATGCCTCCACTAGCTACAAAAGGTTTGAAATCACTGAGGCATTGTTTGGGTGGCTATCTGATGTATACCATACGAGATGGACTCACCTGTTCGCTTCAGTTTTTTTCCTGAAAATGAAAACAAAGGACATAGGACTATTTGTAAATTAAACACATTGAACTATATGACTGCCTATGTAATTGTTGGTCTATATAATTGTGAATATACAGTAATTGTTGTGTTCAGAATTGTTGGTGTTTTGCTTTAATATTGGTATTACGCTCTTCATCTATTTTTGGTGTCACTGATATGGCATTTGGGAGTAGATGTTTTTTGTCAAGAAGTGGAGGTTATTGTGGTTGTTCCCAGGACATTGCCTACTTAAAGTTTATTTTATTTTTATAAGAGACTCTGCTACATAGGGGAACCTTGTATATGTTTATGTAATGCTTTTTAATTCACTTTACACTCTATTTTCAGGTACTATTACCAGCGGGGCATTTTAGCCAAAGTGGAAGGACAGCGATTGGTCTATCAATTTAAAGAAATGCCCAAAGACCTAGTATACATTGATGATGAAGACCCATCATATGTGGAGAGTTGTGAGATAAATGTGGAGCACAGCAACCCTGGTACAGCGCTTGCCTCAAAGACTTCACTCAGCAGCAAAAATACAGCCACAAAGCAAAGGGGAAGGTATATAATGACAGAAGCAGCAACCTTGGTAACAGAGCAGTCAGCCCCTACTGATGGAGCTCTGAATGCGGCCTTGAACAATAAAGGAGGCAAATCTGTCAAGACTTTGGAGCTTATACAGCAGCACCATTTACCTGTAGTCTCTGCAGAAATGCTAAGAACTTTGCAGACCCTTCAGTCACTGCAGGCTGGGCAGCATGGCTCTGTGTTTAGGACAATGCAGATTCTGGAAAACCTTCAGAATACACAGGAGCTTGGAAATGATTCTTCTCAAGGGACAGCATTAATTACCATGCCAGGCGAGTCATTTGAGTAAGTGGTTTCATTCAAATATGAAATACGGTGAGGAAAAAGATTGTATAGTACATATAATGGTTTAGTACGAAGTGCCATAGTGGCCAAATGGTATATGCACTACGGCCGCTTAAGTGTGTTTGATTAAAGCATTGATTTAAACATTGTGCATATTTAGAGATTTTCTCATTTAATGCAATTTAACAATTAATAACCAGTGTCAAATTTAGCAGAGATTTGTTTTGCTGTCTTAACCTGTTTTTGCAACACTGAACCTGATTTTCTTTTTAAGTAAATTAGAAAATGTGTGCATGGCATAACATTCATGTATGTTCTGGGACTTGGTTAACAGTTTTGAATGATGGAGCTTTTTTAATGTTTGTTTATTTACTTAAAGACAGGACTATCACATTTTTATTTGGTAAATATTTTTGTAATAATGTGTCATATTCAAAAAACAATAGTAATGATTGAATATAATTACATGTATTAGTTGAGAACATAGAATGCATGTTTTATTAGAATATTGCAATATCATGTATTTAAAAAAAATAGTTTAAATAGGCTTAAGGTGGCTGAAATAGATTTCTTCAATTAATGCACTGTTGTGGAGCGTCTATGGCCAGATTTAGTCCATTTTTCTTAACTATAAAAGTTTTTAACAAAGTACCTCATGTAAGAGTGGGTGTTAAAATTGAGATGATTTCAGTTGATACTGGTATAATGTACTTGTATATACTTTTCAGAGTGAAACCTTTTTTTATAAAATATAACAAATTTATCAATAGTACAAACATACACATGTTGAAATTTTTGTTAACACTTTGCTTCCCAAATAGATTCAGTACCAGGTTTTCATCTCTCCGGATTGAACCAATTAAATAGCAGCTCTTTACACACACACACACACACACTGCCAACAAGCAATAGCTTTTTCCTGTCCTCCCTCTTTGTTTCAAGTTACCAGCTCTAAGCATACAAATATTGTTAAACCTGCTTAAACCAATGCATACTAGTGGAGAGCTAGAGCCATCGTGGACTCACCAGTCAGGTTGAAGCACACATTTTGGCTATTATTCTTAAAGAGACGGGTTTACTTAATAGATGCAGTTTACATACAAGTCAGTAAAAAAAGACACTGTTTTTATGGCACTATTAGTCTAACAGAAAATCACATTTTCCGTTGCCATGTGCATGCACCGATTCTCATATGTTTTGGTGACATTTTACATTTTAATGTCTTTGCAAGTTTTCCACTAATCGTTGGCATGCTATAAAAATGGTTTTCTTGAAATCTAACTGCTAGAAAAATGTATTTTGATGTACAGGATCAAATGGGTCATTGCCTAGTACTAAGCCAGTGGGAGAGTTAATGTCTATGTTATTAAAGGTTGGCCACACGGTGGACTGAATTTGTGATTGAAGGTTAGGCTGTGGCCCCTCACGTCCATTTCTTGGATTAACTTGATTTGAGATGGTTATATTACATTAAGGCAACATTAATAGTACAGTCTTATTCACCCCTTCTGCTGTAGCACTTAAACACCCTAGCATTTCTTTTTTTTTAATTTTTGAGTGAAGGAACACAACCGGGATGTGTTTAAATGTTGTTTTTCTCATAAATATTGTTAGAATTAAAATTAGAATTCAAGTTTATGTATAAGGTTTTTATTTTTTCCCTCTCTAATACTCAGTGCTACCAAACACTTAGCAAGGTACCATCCTTCAAAGCTAGCATATTAGCATTAACTTCATAGATAATTTATCTTAAGGAGTCTTCATGAATTAGCCCATCTCCTTTTTTTTAACAAATTCAACTGAATTAACATCAGTAAAACATAAGCTCCCTTTTTAATTTTTTTGCCACATCTACCTTACTTCAGTATTGTAATGCATTGTTAGAGCATAATGATAGTATGTTTACCAATATAAAAAAACAAGACGTGTTATCTAAAATCAAGGTAAGGACAGAAGATGACACACAGCCTAAGTCTACAGAGAGTCGGATTTCAACTATGATGTTTATTACACCCACATTACTTTTCCATTTAATTCCTACGTTGTACTTCAGCAGTCCTCAATTTAGCATGGACATAGCCATAAATATATCACTGTTGGCTGCTGGCTAGAGTGAATAATGACTATAAATAAGCAGTGGCTCAAGCTTACACACACTAAAAAGTGACATCATCATTGCCACCACAAATTTTACAAATTTAAAAACAAACACCAGATCATGACAAAAGTTCGTTTTAAGGAATAATAATTAACAACATAAAGCAGAAATTCCATTAAGAGTAGGTACAGTTTCTATATTACTTTGTAAATCAGGCTAAAGAGCTTCAACAGTCGTAACCTTATTTTCAGATAGCTGTGCTGTTTTTGCCCACTTTGCCTGAGGCCTACTAGAGTCTAGCATAATTTGTTAATATCAAGATAACCAAGAACCTCCACCAAAATGCCCGGTACCTGAGTCACTAGTAATCACTAGTGTTGCTCAGTGAAATTCGCTAAAGCATCTTTCACACCAAAGATGCTTAGCTTTCTTCTTGAGGTCTTGGTGCCTGAAAACTTGGCAGAATAGTTTCTTGAAAGAGTTGCTGGAACATGTTGAACTTCCTCCTTTGACAATTACCTTTTGGGATAGTTGGGTACTGAGAAATTGAAAGTGATCAACAACTTCCAAGGTTTGTTCAAAGATGGTGATTACTAATGATGAGTGAACCCCACTGAATTTGCTTCAATTCAAGTTCACAAAATTGCTAAAATGTTCAGGAACTTCACCACACTCAGCAATAGGCATGGAAATCAATGGGGAAGGAGAAACTGAACTAGTTTTGAGTGGATTGTAATGGTGAAATGGTCTTTTGATTGTCTAAGACAGCTAGAGAACCATCTGCCAACTATGCTGTACCGATAATTGTAGGCAAAAAAGTGACCAGATCTATGAGGCATCAGTGCTAACCACTGTGTCACCAGGCCTCCTTGAGGATTTAATTAATAGAATTAAATATCAGAACAGTAAGTTTCTTGCAGACAGGAAGCATGAGTCCACTAAGGCCTGCCCCAACCCCCTGATTCAGCAGCAGGTACTCGCCTCTCTCAAACCGAAAAGTAAATTTTTTAACCCCAATGCTTGCTCCCTCTTTGCTGCTCCTGAATAAGTGCTACACTAAAGCACATGGATTCTCCTTTCCTTTCCGCATGAATGAGCGGCACAGCACTCCAAGTTATTCTATTAAAGGGGTGGGCTCAGTATTATACACAGGTCACATACACGTCCATACCAAGAGACATTACCTTTAAGTGACAAATACCCTGACACATTTCCAGTTTCCTTTGGTGTGCATGATTTGTGTTTAAATGTTTTCACAAGTTTCCCTCTAATTTTTAGCCCACTACCAGGATCAACATTATATATTTGGGGGGGCTATGCCATCCACATTGACTGCTACAGATCTGTGACGTCACATTGACCTTGCAAAGCATCATGGGACACCAGGGGAAGAAGATTCTCCGATCCAAAAGCAAGGCATTCCTTAGAAAATGCCCCTCACACACACCCAACTTGACCAGTTTAGAACATCCAGTTAGGCTGTCATGAGAAAGAAAACTTGTCAAATACCGGCAAGAAGAAGAAGGAGGAGGAGGGGGAGTGTAAAAACCACACAGTCAGCGTCTAGACACAAGACTCAAATCCAGAGTGCTAGATCTGTGAAAAGTCTTAAATATTCCATTATTTTACAAATCACAGGCTTCTTGGGTATATTTGTCTTAAGCCCTCTTTGGCCCAACAATAAAAGGAGTGTCTAGAAGTAAAAGGGGATTTTTTTAGAATATAGCTTGATACTTTTGTCCAGTGCTCTGACTGAGTATATTTCAATTGCTTCTCAGCATTTACAAACTTAATGTATTTAAGGAAATGTTTAGCACATAAAAAAGTCAAAAAGTAGCTGATTAACAAGGTTCACTTCAGTCAGACAGAATCAACCGGAAAGTCTTATTACTGTTTAGGTGCTGTCCCTGCGGTGTATTTAGACCATTATTTACTTTTTCTTTTTTTCCATATTTTTAATTGGACTGTTTCATCTTTATTTAAACAGAGTGAAAAGCGCTTCCCAGATCCCCGTGGTTGTGGCACCAGGTGGGCAACAACTTCATACGGTTACCCTGCAGGCACTCCCAGTGAGCTCGGTCATATCAAGCAGCGAAGCGTCTCCAACTGTTGTTTCATCACCAAAGATCTTCTTGAGCACCATCACGCCTTCTCAGCCTTTGACCTTAGTAAAAGAAAACATCGGACTGCCATCTCCTGTTACGGAGCTGCCTACCTCTCCCTTGTTGCAGAAGCCTTCTCCAAGCCCACAGCCCATCCTTCAGGCGTGTTACAACGGAAGTGTGCCAGAGGCTGCAGCCGCGGCCACACCAGTGGTGACCTTTGCAGCAGGGGGTCAGCAGCTTGTGTCTCATCCTCCTGGCACTGTGATAGCTTCCGTCATTAAAGCTCCCGAGTCCAAGCAGACAGTTTTACACGCACAGGTGTTACAAAGTAAGGAAAGCGAAAGCCCACAGCATCCGCAGTACAGTGTGCTGGTGTTTAACGAAGTGTGTGCTCAGTCGGAGGAGGACAGTTAGAAGAGAGGGAGAAGAAGACAGAGAAACTGGTGCAAAATATAGCACTGATTCAAGCTGGAAAAAACTGGACATTTTTTTTTTACTTTTTAAATATCATACCTGGGGGTTTGCCACTGCTAAAAAAGAAAACAAGAGGCCGCTTCTTATTTTTGTATGTGTTTAAGTAGATCTTCCTTTGAGTTAGTATTCCAAAAGGGAATTTTAACCTTCTAATTTTGTTATGCACTTAAATTATGTTGGTTTGGCGTGTTATTTTAATCCTGTAAATCAATTATTCCTTTACTTTAGCTACTGGCTTAATTCAGATAACCTTGACTTTATCAAATTTTCCTGTAATTATTTAGCTATCTGAATGAAAATAAATAAATCTATATATTTCAAAATGTATATGTAATATAAGAGGCTTAGTTTTGGAATCTCATTTTTTTGCACTCATCTCTAACATGTTGCCTTTACAAGAATATATTCTGAGGTGCTACAATGCAGAGGCGCAGCTGTTAATTTGCCATTTTTATTGTTATCAGCTAGAGAGTAACTTGAAAAAATATTTTTTTTTTTCGATTGCTTTTGTAAATACTGTACATTACAAAAGAGCAGAATCATAAAAATGCAGAAAATGCTTTTTAAAATAATTTTGAGTTTAATTTTTATATCAGTGTTAAAGTTGTTGTAGTGAAATTTTTAAACTTCTTATATCAAGAGTGAATTTGTATTTATAGAAATAAATTTTTAAAAAATGTTGATTTCCCGTTTCACTTTCTTAATATCCATGAACCAAAAAAGACAAGACTCTTGTATCGTAAGGCAGATGTTATTTATGCTTTGAGGCTTTCAATCACTGGATAAACTTAAGATTTGCATGTTGCTTCCCCTGTCCTGTGACCCTCGCACCTTGTTGCTTTGAGGCCAGTCTAGCCCAATCCTACCTCTCTCGAGGACATTGAGGCTTGTGGTAGAAATTTAACATCTTATTAAAGAAAGGAACATCCTTTAACGGGACAAAGCAGTTATCAGGCAAGAGAAAAGCTGTTCATGGTATCTTCTAATTACCTTAGAGGGAGCATTCTTCAAAAGCAGTCTGTTACAGTGCGGTCAGAATGATCAGACAAACAAAGAACAGAGGTTCATTTTATAAACATACAGTGTCAATCAATGCATACAATTTACTCTGATTGGTTAGTTGGTTTACACCCAAATGATTTATATAAAATAAAAGTATGTTATATTATATTCTGGTTCTTCTTATACCTTTATGGGTGGAGTGGTGGCTCTTAGGCTAGGGATTTGCAATCAGAAGGTTTGCTGGTTCAAATCCCATAACTTTGCTGGGTCCTTGAGCAAGGCTCTTAACCTGAAATTGCACTGTCCTGAGTATGATGTTAATCTGCATCCAGCCCTGCATGTAGGCCCTCCAACCTGCAGGGAAAAACCTGGGGGCTGGTGGCAGAATTTTCACTCCAGCCACCATAAAAAAAACTCACACTGTTCCATTCCATCTGCACTAATATGGTGCTGAAGTGTCACCCATTGCATGGCTGCACTTGGGTATACCAGCGCGTACTCCTAACCTCTCTTATACCTTTGAGTTGAACCATCACCTTTGAAGTTTCTGTCCATTCTGGTTGTTTTACAGGACATCTGCTCATTTCTTAGTCATGTTTCAGTACATTTTGTTGTTTATTTGTAAATTAAAGGCATTGCTCTATATTAAGTTTGAAATGGTGGCAACAGTGGTTAGGGCTTATGCCTTACAGCTCCAGACTTCCTGGGTTCAAGTGTTGGGCCAGACCTTTTCTAGACTGATTTTTCTTCAGGAACACCAGTTTCCAGTGAATTCCTAAAAACTGCTCAGAATATGTACTGTTAATACAGCATTCTCAAATCCATACAATTCAATTGAGGCAACCATGAGCACAAGGTAGGCAATAGCCCTGGACAAGAATGCCTGTCCATCACTGGGCCCACTCGAAGACCATCCATATTCATATTTGACAAAACTAAATCTTCTGCTTATCAGTGTTGTCATGCATGTGCACCTGGGGATCACCTTCCTGGCTCAACGGAGATAAGCAGCACCACTCTCGAACAAGAGAAGGTGCTAACACTGCTTCTTCTCTTCCTGATGGAACCTAACCCCAGTCACAGTGTCCAGAGCAGACTCCAGCCCTTCTGGTCAGGGCTCCATGAAACTAGACAGCCTCTTAATGTGGAATTTCAAATTGGATCTGAACCCAATCAAGGATGGAGCTCCCATGCGAACTCACTTTCAAATCCGTTTTCATAAGCTTGAACAACCTTTTGGGCTACTGCTGCCAACATTTTTGTCATGCCACCATTCACTCGTTTTCTTTCATTTTTGTTTATTCATTAAAAGGGGTCACCTGTTTGGTACCCCAACTATTATTTGTGGACTCTCTATTGTTCTGTTGAACAATCACAGTGTGTACGCTTGATTATGACCTTCAGATTATGGCCTCCCTCAAACCTTTAATTGCAAAATCTGAGGGTGAAAAATCCATTCATTATCAAAACCACCTAATCAAGTCCAGAGTTGTTGAGGTAAGAACCCGGGGCATGAAAAATGGATGGATGCTATACATTAGAACATGTAATGTTCTAAAACAAATGTGACATGAACAGGCTATTCAGTCTGACTAATTTGTTCATCCTATTAATCCAGATTGTCCAAAATAGCATCAGGATTTGAAGCTACCTGAAGTCCTGCTCTCCACCATACCACCTGGTAATTTATTCCATGTGTCTGTGGTTCTTAGTGTGAAGAAAAACTTCCTAACACTTGTGCACGATCTGCCCTTAACAAATTTCCAACAGTGTCCCAATATTTTTAAGGGTGAATTTATTTTAAGGTAACAGCTGGGCTCCACTATACTGATATCCTTCATAATTTTAAACACTTTGATCGTGTCACCTCTTTATCTCCATTTGCTTAAATTGAAAAGGTTCAACTCCTGCAATCTCTCCTCATAGCTTATACCTCTTAGTCATGAAATCAACCTAATTGCTCTCCTCTGGACTGTCTCTGGCTCTGCTGTTTTTTTTTTATTGTAATATGGAGGCCAAAGTTGCACACAGTACTCCAGATGAGGCCTCACTAGTGCATTATATAGCTTAAACATAACCTCCCTTGGCTAGTACTCCACACTTTGTGATATACAGTATAACCTAACATCATATTAGTCTTTTTAATCACATCTTTACATTGTTATGACGAAGGGATTAATAGATGGCCACTGTGAGCATTAACTGAATTAAGTGGGATTGATAAAGGATGGGTGAACTTAAAAATAGGGGCCGAAGGGGCTTCCTAGATATGCTGTTGGGTTGACTAAAAATTAAATATCTTAATCTTTAAATCCAATGAATGGTTTGTTTAATGAGCAGGGGACCTGGGTTCAGTTCTAAGCCCTTGTCCTCTATGTGGAGTCTCTTCCACTGTTCTTGTGGGTTTTCTCCTACCTCCCAACACTGCTTGCATGGAAGTGCCCTGTGGTGGATTGGCTGGCTGGCTGTCCTCTCAGAAGTTCAGCCTTGTTGTATGGCCTCCACTGCTAGCTTGGCCTCTGGCTCAGTGACACTGCAAGGGAAAGAACAGAATCAGTTAACAGATAGATACAGATGGATATTCATTTTTACTAGGTAAGCATCCTTACAAGTTTAAATAATTATACGCTTAGCTATGTGGTATGTTATGCAGAGGCTAAGACTGCTTTTGTATGACTTGAGACTCTGTCCCCATGGCTTTTAGTTTTTCTCTAATATCTGTAACACATTTGTATTAAGTTAACTGGTAACATGGGATTGGCCACATATGAATGAGTGCCCTCAGATGTACTTGTGCCCTCTCCAGAGTTATTATCTGATACTTAAACAATTTGTTCTTTCTGGTTAAACGTCTCTAATGAGTCCAATGAGCATATCAAAAAAATTCCCAGAGATAAACTCAAAATTTAAATGCTCAGTATTATTCATTATGCATCATAGAGCCTGGTGCTGCCGAAAGCTTAAAACCTTGCACATCTATCGACATTTGCACTTGGAGGGGTGCTCCCATTGCCTGTGTGGGGCTTTTCTTTTTATATATGCAAACAATTGGCAGCAAAAATGGAAGTGATTCAGAAAGCTGGTAAAATGCTGTGGGAGGCATGAAGGCCAGAAGAACTGTTTTAAAAAATGATGACAAAAAAAATAAACAGTGTTATGTATTTATTCTGGAAATACATTTATTTAGCACACACTACAGAAAAAAATGAGCATATAGCTTGTGAGGTAAGATCAATCTTCAGATTTGAGTAAACTAGTCCTATAGCTGACAGTCTTCACTGTCTTTCTGCATCAAAATGCTTTACTACTATAGAAGAAGTCAGGTCGGACTGACCCCCATCTCATGTGCTATGTTTAATTATTAACATAACACGTGCTGTCAGCACACAACCCCAGTAGCTTTAAAAAAATCAGGTCCCTTCAATGGGTGCAGTCTGCGAGCTACTGATTCCATCCAATAATTTCATAGAAGAGAGCTTTGAGCAGCCTCGTTTCATACGTGACTGTATTTTTTTCTGAGTGTAAATGTCCCTCCTGCAGTGGTGGTTCAATTACGGCTGGCACATGCTTTCCATGAACTACAAGGGGAAACAAAAAAAAAAATGATTGGTCAATCACTCAACAGTTGTCATTTTAAACTGTGCCATTTTGTGTGGATCCATTGTCAAAAACCATAGCAAGCACAAAGTTTCTTTACCTGAGTTTATTGCTTTGTATTGCAAACTCACCAGCATTGTTGACTCATTATGGAGGTGGGCAGGTAAAGGCTGAAGTTACATAGATCATCTTTGATACAAGTACATTTCTTATACTTAGTCAACATTCTCACATCCTGTGTATTTAAACTGTCAAATTATTTTTTCAGTAGCAGCCTTTATTATTATTCGCTTTTATTCTTCATTTACTCCAATGCCAGCAGAAGCCAGTTATTCTGCCTCCTCATTTATTGTCATGGTTTTTTCTCATTAAAAAAAATCCATTTACTACTCTTTGGTACTTTCTTTACTAACAGCCAATTTTGTAAATATGTTCCTTCCACACTGGATGAACGGATAACTCCTATCCTTACTCCATTTTGAGCTGGTTTTCTGCAAATGACAAGACAGATAGGGGAATGTATATACACATAGTGGAATTCAGCATGTAAGTCTTCCACTTGACCAATCAACTGTCTGATAGGTGAAATATGTATATAAAATGAAAGAAACCATTTAATGGTGAATAAACCTGAGCGAAGTAGCGTGAGCACTAGCTTTCTTAATGAAGACAACATAACTGATGTTTTTTTTCCCCTTTCTTACCATGTTGGCTCAAACCTTTGCACCACTTGTACTTCCTGGCTTTCAGACAAGCTGATGTCAAGTCAAGTCAAGCCGAGTTTATTGTCATGTGTACAAGAACCAACACTGCAACTAAGATATACTGTAATTGTTTTGTGACAGGTAAGGAAACCTCTTTACAGGAGAATAAAAGAAAAACGGCAACTGTAAGCCCCAGCAAAACCTTTAATACTTCTAATCACATAAACATAAGCCACTCCGCTTAATCATAACATAATCATTGCTTCTAATAGTTTGCTTCACCTCACCCACCCATCAGCAACATGTTGATAAACTGTTATTAATTTTTGTGCATTACCTGGAAAATGCTAATAATTTATATTAATGTGTGTTTATATCTTTATCCTTATTTTGAATGTGTTGGTTTTCATGGGTGCAGTCATTTTGGAGCTTTTGATTATTAAGACATTAGGTGTTGCTAGGTATGTGATGTGCATACTGTACTTCATGATGCATAACATCATGATGGTCATGCTTTAAAACTTTGTATCTCATCCAATGGGCTGCACCCAATGTGTAACAAGTTGCTATTGTTTATATACAGTTAGGTCCATAAATATTTGGAGAGAGAACTTTTTTTCTAATTTTGGTTTTGTACATTACCACAATTAATTTTAAATGAAACAACTCTGATGCAGTTGAAGTGCAGACTTTCAGCTTTAATTCAGTGGGGTGAACAAAACGACTGCATAAAAATGTGAGGCAAGTAAAGCATTTTTTAAACACAATCCCTTCATTTCAGGGGCTCAAAAGTAATTGGACAATTGACTCAAAGGCTATTTCATGGGCAGGTGTGGGCAAGTCCGTCATTATGTCATTATCAGTTAAGCAGATAAAAGGCCTGGAGTTGATTTGAGGTGTGGTGCTTGCATGTGGAAGATTTTGCTGTGAACAGACAACATGCGGTCAAAGGAGCTCTCCATGCAGGTGAAAGAAGCCATCCTTAAGCTGCGAAAACAGAAAAAACCCATCCGAGAAATTGCTACAATATTACGAGTGGCAAAATCTACAGTTTGGTACATCCTGAGAAAGAAAGCAAGCACTGGTGAACTCAGCAACGCAAAAAGACCTGGACATCCACGAAAGACAACAGTGGTGGATGATCCCAGAATCATTTCCATGGTGAAGACAAACCCCTTCACAACAGCCAACCAAGTGAACAACACTCTCCAGGGGGTAGGCGTATCGATATCCAAGTCTACCATAAAGAAGACTGCATGAAAGTAAACACAGAGGGTGCACTGCAAGGTGCAAGCCGCTCATAAGCCTCAAGAATAGAAAGGCTAGATTGGACTTTGCTAAAGAACATCTAAAAAAGCCAGCACAGTTCTGGAAAAACATTCTTTGGACAGATGAAACCAAGATCAACCTCTACCAGAATGTTGGCAAGAAAAAAGTATGGAGAAGGCGTGGAACAGCTCATTATCCAAAGCATACCACATCATCTGTAAAACACGATGGAGGCAGTGTGATGGCTTGGGCGTGCATGGCTGCCAGTGGCACTGGGACACTAGTGTTTATTGATGATGTGACACAGGACAGAAGCAGCCAAATGAATTCTGAGGTGTTCAGAGACATACTGTCTGCTCAAATCCAGCTAAATACAGTCAAATTGATTGGGCGGCGTTTCATGATACAGATGGACAATGACCCAAAACATACAGCCAAAGCAACTCAGGAGTTTATTAAAGCAAAGAAGTGGAAAATTCTTGAATGGCCAAGTCAGTCACCTGATCTTAACCCAAGGAGGAAACCCAGCATCTGGTGATGTCCATGAGTTCAAGACTTCAGGCTGTCATTGCCAGCAAAGGGTTTTCAACCAAGTATTAGAAATGAACATTTTATTTCCAGTTATTTAATTTGTCCAATTACTTTTGAGCCCCTGAAATGAAGGGATTGTGTTAAAAAAATGCTTTAGTTGCCACACATTTTTATGCAATCGTTTTGTTCACCCCACTGAATTAAAGCTGAAAGTCTGCACTTCAACTGCATCTGAGTTGTTTCATTTAAAATTCATTGTGGTAGGTAATGTACAGAACCAAAATTAGAAAAAAGTTGTCTCTGTCCAAATATTTATGAAACTAACTGTATTTGTTATGGGTCATGGTGGGCTATGAAGTGGGCCACAGAATATTGCCGCTTCGACAATTGCATTTGATGAGAGAGACTTGTGCTGAAGCAAAATTAAGTTTGGTTCAAATTCTACTTTTGCTTGGTTTAGATCTAGTTTACTGTTGACTCTTGTGATCAAGCTTAAAAATTATATTGACTTTCACAAACAACTTATTTATTCTTCTTCTGCTTAATCTGAAAAGGCCTACCTGATCACTTTTACTCTTTCAAACTGCAAACTGTCTTAGATGACTTGCTTCTACAGTAGTTCTCTTCAAACATGATATACAGTTTGTGAACACTTTAGAATTTTCTATATTTCTGCTGTAAATATGACCTAAAACATTATTAGATTTTCACTCAAGTCCTAAAAGTATAAAAAAGAGAAACCCGTTAAACAAATGAGACAAAAATATTATGTGGTCATTTATTTATTGAGGAAAATCATCGAATATTACATATTTGTGAGTTGCAAAAGCATGTGAACCTCTAGGATTAGCAGTTAGTTTGAAGGTGAAATTCGAGTCAGGTGTTTTCAATCAATGGGATGACAATCAGGTGTGAGTGGGCACCCGGTGTTATTTAAAGAACAGGGATCTATCAAAGTCTGCTCTTCACAACACATGTTTGTGGAAGTGTATCATGGCACGAACAAAGGATATATCAGAGGGCCTCAGAAAAAGAGTTGTTGATGCTCATCAGGCTGGAGAAGGTTACAAAACCATCTCTAAAGTGTTTGGACTCCACCAATCCACAGTCAGACAGATTGTGTACAAATGGAGGAAATTCAAGACCATTGTTACCCTCCCCAGGAGTGGTCGACCAACAAAGATCACTCCAAGAGCAAGCGTGTAATAGTCAGCGAGGCCACAAAGGACCCCAGGGTAACTTCTAAGCAACTGAAGGCCTCTCTCACATTGGCTAATGTTCATGTTCATGAGTCCACCATCAGGAGAACACTGAACAACAATGGTGTGCATGGCAGGGTCGCAAGGAGAAAGCCACTGCTCTCCAAAAAAAAACATTGCTGCTCGTCTGCAGTTTGCTAAAGATCACGTGGACAAACCAGAAGACTATTGGAAGAATGTTTTGTGGATGGATGAGACCAATATAGAATTTTTTGGTTTAAATGAAAAGCGTTATGTTTGGAGAAAGGAAAACACTGCATTCCAGCATAAGAACCTTATCCCATCTGTGAAACATGGTGGTGGTAGTATCATGGTTTGGGCCTGTTTTGCTCCATCTGGGCCAGGACGGCTTGCTTTCATTGATGGAACAATGAATTCTGAATTATATCAGAGAATTCTAAAGGAAAATGTCAGGACATCTGTACATGAACTGAATCTCAAGAGAAGGTGGGTCATGCAGCAAGACAACGACCCTAAGCACACAAGTCGTTCTACCAAAGAATGGTTAAAGAAGAATAAAGTTAAAGTTTTGGAATGGCCAAGTCAAAGTCCTGCTCTTAATCCAATAGAAATGTTGTGGAAGGACCTGAAGCGAGCAGTTAATGTGAGGAAACCCACCAACATCCCAGAGTTGAAGCTGTTCTGTATGGAGGAATGGGCTAAAATTCATCCAAGCCGGTGTGCAGGACTGATCAACAGTTACCGGAAACGTTTAGTTGTAGTTATTGCTGTAAAGGGGTGGTGACTGGTGGGTGGAGGGACGGGGGGGGGGTTGGGGATTGTCACACCAGATACTAAAAGCAAAGGTTCACATACTTTTGCCACTCACAAATATGTAATATTCGATCATTTCCTTAATAAATAAATGACCAAGTATAATATTTTTGTCTCATTTGTTTAACTGGTTTCTCTTTATCTACTTTTAGGACTTGAGTGAAAATCTGATAATGTTTTAGGTCATATTTATGCAGAAATATAGAAAATTCTAAAGAGTTCACTAACTTTCAAGCACAACTGTATGGAGATTGGAAATAGGAACCTGCCTATGAAAACTAGCGCCTGTGAGCAAAGACAACATGGACTGCCACTAACAAAATTAATATAGCCTAAGAATTATGGAACAAGCCAAAAACTGTAAGGTGCAACTGCACACTAAAATACTCTGTACAAGCAAACAAATAAAGAATCATTCACTCTACACATGTGGAAGCCTTGACAGCTCACCTTAGTATGAGCAGAGAATTCCTATTTATTAAATGCTAACTAAATATGTCTGTGCATGTGCATTCAGGATGCTTACAGAGCCAAGTGAGATGAGGAAGTACAGGTGCTGGACATAAAATTAGAATATCATGACAAAGTTGATTTATTTCAGTAATTCCATTCAAAAAGTGAAACTTGTATATTAGATTCATTCATTACACACAGACTGATGTATTTCAAATGTTTATTTCGTTTAATGTTGATGATTATAACTGACAACTAATGAAAGTCCCAAATTTAGTATCTCGGAAAATTAGAATATCAATTAAGACCAATGCAAAAAAAGGATTTTTAGAAATGTTGGCCAACTGAAAGGTATGAACATGAAAAGTATGAGCATGTACAGCACTCAATATTTAGTTGGGGCTCCTTTGGCCTGGATTACTGCAGCAATGCGGCGTGGCATGGAGTCGATCAGTCTGTGGCACTGCTCAGGTGTTATGAGAGCCCATGTTGCTCTGATTGTGGCCTTCAGCTTTTTTGAATTGTTGGGTCTGACGTATTGCATCTTCCTCTTCACAATACCCCATAGATTTTTTATGGGGTTAAGGTCAGGCGAGTTTGCTGGCCAATCAAGAACAGGGATACCATGGTCCTTAAACCAGGTACTGGTAGCTTTGGCACTGTGTGCAGGTGCCAGGTCCTGTTGGAAAATGAAATCTGCATCTCCATAAAGTTCGTCGGCAGGAGGAAGCATGAAGTGCTCTAAAACTTCCTGGTAGACGGCTGCGTTGACCTTGGACCTCAGAAAACACAATGGACCAACACCAGCAGATGACATAGCACCCCAAACCATCACTGACTGTGGAAACTTTACACTGGACCTCACGCAACGTGGATTCTGTGCCTCTCCTCTCTTCCTCCAGACTCTGGGACCTTGATTTCCAAAGGAAATGCAAAATTTACTTTCATCAGAGAACATAACTTTGGACCACTCAGCAGCAGTCCAGTCCTTTTTGTTTTTAGCCCAGGCGAGACGCTTCTGATGCTGTCTCTTGTTCAAGAGTGGCTTGACACAAGGAATGTGACAGCTGAAACCCATGTCTTGCATACGTCTGTGCGTGGTGGTTCTTGAAGCACTGACTCCAGCTGCAGTCCACTCTTTGTGAATCTCCCCCACATTTTTGAATGGGTTTTGTTTCACAATCCTCTCCAGGGTGTGGTTATCCCAATTGCTTGTACACTTTTTTCTACCACATCTTGTCCTTCCCTTCGCCTCTCTATTAATGTGCTTGGACACAGAGCTCTGTGAACAGCCAGCCTCTTTAGCAATGACCTTTTGTGTCTTGCCTTCCTTGTGCAAGGTGTCAATGGTCGTCTTTTGGACAACTGTCAAGTCAGCAGTCTTCCCCATGATTGTGTAGCCTACAGAACCAGACTGAGAGACCATTTAAAGGCTTTTGCAGGTGTTTTGAGTTAATTAGCTGATTAGAGTGTGGCACCAGGTGTCTTCAATATTGAACCTTTTCACAATATTCTAATTTTCCGAGATACTGAATTTGGGACTTTCATTAGTTGTCAGTTATAATCATCAACATTAAAAGAAATAAACATTTGAAATACATCAGTCTGTGTGTAATGAATGAATCTAATATACAAGTTTCTCTTTTTGAATGTAATTACTGAAATAAATCAACTTTGCCATGATATTCTAATTTTATGACCAGCACCTGTAAAGGCTAACTGTGACCTTACAGTCTACCATACATTTGTAAGAATGACACCACTAACTAAACACTGGGAAAAATAAAAGGTATTAGTGAGGAGAAAAATGAATGAAAAAAATGCTCAGACAAGTATTGAAACTCACACTGGTAAGGGAAGTGAAATGTGAGCATATGTCCTTATACTTTTATCTTATTCTACAGTCTCGCTTCCTAGTGGTTTAAACCACCTGTTGCACATGGTCTACCTCATTTTTTTGTTGATGCCAAACAAGACAATGTCATTTCCAGACAACAGTGTACCACAAATGCCTAGAGGAGAGACATGTTGCTTCATTGTATATGTTCCAGGCTAGCGTTTTAGAAATTCTAGACAGAGATGAGGGATAGGCCAGAGAAGGGTAGAGGTACTGTATTGAGCTTGATTACTACTTCTAAGAATGTCTTCTCCCTTGACAGGTTATTGGAACATGTGATTGAGCTCCCCAAAGTGCACAAGACACTGGGTACTTGTTCAAGTAACACATAAGGCAAGGCTTTTATCTTTTCTTAAATATATTTGAATGAAATGCATGTTGGCATTGTGAAACTATTAATTCATGAAGCTGAGGAAAATAAGTCTTCCCAAGAGTTTTAAAAATGGATCCACCAGGTTTACTTTAAAGATAGCTGCAAATTTTCACTCAGCTGTCCAATGAGGCTGTTCATACCATGTTGTAAGTGAGTAGTTATTTCTAATTTCATTATTTTGAGGAATGTTTACCTTGATATGGCTGGCTTCAGCCTCAGCCATCCACACCCATGGGGAGACGTGATATTTTGCTATATACAGTAACATCTTTTTATTAATGTACCAAAGATTACTATAATACCTGAGAAAACCTTGAAAGTGTTTTTGTACAAAACAGAACTAGTTTACTCTGACAAACTGAAAGCTGCTCTGTGCTCATAGCTGGGTTTGTTAAGGAAACAGATGTCATATGCTACTAGACAGCATTGGCACATGGTGCTCAAAGGCATTAGGCAAGTATTATACAGGTACATACAGTATTATCACAATTCAAACAGAGCAGTTGCACCTTCTACAAATGTTTAAAATAAGACTTTTCGTGAGATTGTAACTGAAGTTTTAAGATTACTTCTTCTAAGTTCAAGGAAATTACATTCAAATCCCAGTCTAATATTTATTGTTGTGGACTTTTGTGCCAGTTACTTAAGTTTTTCTCCTGAATCCAAAAACATGTTTGCTATTTTAACTGACAACTCTACATTTGTGTAATGTGAGTATAGATGTGCTTTTGTCTAGGGTGCACTTGTTAAAATGTTTGGAGATGATAATAAGAACAAGATGTGGTTAGGCAAAGCAAAAGCCGTGACATCAAAAGAAACTGTTGCTATCATGAACAAAAGGACAAAATAATATTCAAGAGTCAAAGTGAAAGTGAAGTTGAAACCAAAGACAAATCCTACCACTAGGGCCTACATAAAAAATAAACCAATTACCACTAAAGATTTCTTGAGTTTTTTTATGACTTGAGGTCAAAAATGGCATCATTTAACTCTTTGAGGGCTGAATATTTTTTCCAAAAAACATAGTTTCTGAAAAGCAATGGTTTCATACAGAAATCAACATAAAATGTCTGTTGCTACATGCTTTGGCTGCCAGTTTACCAAGAATGTGCAGCAGGCTTGCTGGGGCAGCAGCAGCGGTCACAGTCGCAATGCATTGAAACCTGGTTTGTACCTCTTATCACTGTTAAGTGGCAGTCCTACTTGGCAAACATTGTCAGTACCACGATTAGCTGGGGACCAATCAACTGAAGCTGAAACCTCACATTCGTTTTCGATCACATGTATCAAAATTGTAGTTTGACAAGTCATAGTCCAGTTCAGAGATAATAGGCAAAACGCCGTCCACTGAGTATTTTGCTTTACGCATTTGCTTTGGTCTCTCACCAGATGTCAGTGCCATTTTTTGCCCTTGGTGTTGCTTCTTTGCTACTCATGTGAGTGCAGAAAATCTCGGTCAAACCAATGAAGCTAACTTTCTTTCTAGCAATGAGAGTCCAACTAAAACATAATGGATGGTTTTGTCACAGTGTGTAGTTGATTACCATCGTCAACTCCTCCTTTTGACAAAAAACAACATCGGCCCTGAAAGAGTTAAATAAACAAGATAACATGTGAAATTACAAATGGGATCTTCATGTGTTAAACCCCCAAAATGTACAAAATGAACATGTATAAAGTTGATTTACACAACAGGATTAGTTCCACGAACAGGGTTGACTCATGTCTTGTGAGGTATATAGTCAGGATAAGTTCTAGCCTGACCTGGAAATGAAATAAAAATTGGACAGATGATTCATCTTTTTGTGAGATACACTACACATACTGTTTTAACCATGTTCATGTCACAAAAGACACTTTTCTTTTCAGATGTCTGATATCCAGAAATTGCAATCATTTTAATGTGGCAAAAGAGCATATGCAGCTAGTAGGGGGGCATCTTAAACCCCAAATCCCAGACACAACTACACGATACACAAGTCCAAAGGTTAACAGTCTTATTTTTAACTTACAGTACAAAAATACCTTTCCAGGCTTCTAAAAAACATAATGCATAAAGAAAAAGAAATCTCCTCATCCTCTTTTAATCAGCCATAAGCAAGTGTTGTCCTCCTCCTCCTTCCCTCCAACTTGCCTGGGTGAGGTGGAATGGCTTCTTTTATGCCAGACCTGGGAGTACTTCTGGGACCACAACATTGCACCCAGGAAGCACTTTTTGTCAGGCCTCACCTCAGTAAAATAGGGAGTCCTCTACCGGTGGTGCCTTCTGGTGGCATCTAGGGACTCCAACATGGTTGCCGTCATGATTCCCATGCAGTCCTGCAGCCATAGCAGAGTGACACTGTCATCTAGTGCACAGGGGGAACACTTGGTCTCAAGAGGCAGTCTCCTTTTTCCCATCTTGTTACAGATGCATGCCAGGGGATCACCTTCAGGGCTTAACAAAAGTAAGCACTACCACCAAGCACGAGAGGAGTCACTGTTGCTGTCCTTTCCCTTCAATCTGCAACTCTGCGGCAACCAGTGACAGCATGAGGCTCCGCTCCTTCAGGCCAGGACTCAATAAAAAGGAACATGCCCAGATAATGGAGTTTCATTTGGACCTGAGCTTACTTGAGAATGAAGCACCGATATGACTCTATTAATTTTGTGCAGCCAAATCAAGGTATACTTCTGTTGTGCTCTCTGCACATTGTTTGTGCTTTATATGCCAAGAAAATTAAATGGGGTGGGCCCACTTGGATCCGCATACATTTTTGTGGCCCCCCTCACCTTCTTTGTACTATGGCAATCTGTAACCCCTGCCTCCCAACTATGGCAGGGAACAGCATCCAGTGAGTGAACAGTGAGGCCTTATCCATCTTTTCCAACTGCAATGTATGATTGTGGTCAAATTTTATCCTATTTATTATGTAAGTCTGAAATCACAGCATTTTTCATGAGAAAAAAAACTTTGTTTTCCAAGCAAGCAGTCAAGCATTCAGAGGAAAAAAGGCCTTCTGTCATCCAGCACAGGTGTGTGCGGTAATTGTAGGGGAGGAGCTCATGTGATTTTGATATCTTTTTTGAATACCGGTTTGATTGCATTTCTCTTTTAATTATGAACAGCAAGGCTCAAAGAAGTAGACTGTCGTGCTACAGCAAGGAAATGTAGCTGGAACAGCGTGGGAGGCCCATTAACTGAAAGCTGTGCTAAAGAGAGAAGAATGTTCTATATATTTAGAAAGCATGCTGAAGCGAGGTACAATAGTAAGACAAGCACTTCGTTCTCAGGTTTGGTCCTGGGGTACCACTGGAGCTACAGGCTTTTATTCCAACTAGCTTTGAAGCATCTAACTGATCTAATTGTTTAATTAGCTGGCATTTTTTCTTCTCTTATTACAAATTCGGAAATGTGTTTCACAATTAGAAGAAATTCAGAAATTTGTATTTTCTGCCATAGTCTTAACATTTAATTTTCTTTTACCAGTTTTTTGTAATTTACTTTTTCTGTGGCATTCGCTCATTTAATTGTACCCAAATATTTACCATTAGTGGCAAGCAATTCAAACACAAGTGCAAAAGACACTGAATTCTACAGGCAGCAGCTACTTCAATGTCATGTTCCTTTGTCCACTGATTTATTTTGGGACTGAATCATATCCTAAGTAAAGCAGTATTTAGGGATCTTAGTGTTCAAGTGTAGGTTGAGAAAGATAATATTACGCAACAAAGGCATTCCCAAATAAATAATATTTCATATGTTTGTGAGACTTAAGGACTATGTTTCTGATACAGATGTGAACAGCACCAGGACACCACAAGGAACAGTCCTGTCTCCATTTCTCTTCACTCTGTTCATCTCAGACTATGAATATAACAGCAGGGGCCTCATGTATAAACGGTGCATATGCACAAAAATGTTGTGTACACCACTTTCCACGCTCACTTTGAGATGTATAAAAACTAAACTTGGCGTAAAGCCTTGCACATTTTTCTTGGCAGCCTTACACCATGCATATGCACTTTTCTGCCTGATTTTGCAAACTGGCAGTATCCAGAGACAAAGCAGTGTTACTGTTTCTGTGGTCTTTTTTAGATTCTCATCCATTACGTGGGCTGTATTAAATACACCAAAATTAATTGTTTATCCTTTACAAATTTAAGGCACTTGATTGCAGTCATCCTGTAACAATAGAATGGTGCATGGAATGGCCAAACTATTGAAAACACCATAGCTGCTCTAGCATTGTTACTCTTAGTGCACCACTGTGAGTATTTTAACCTGTTTATTATAATTGTCTGCACAATGTGTGTTGAGAACGCAGAGGATTACAGCTTACAGGAGAGGATACAGCTTTAAACCCTCAAAGCCACCAGCATCTACATGGATTCCACTCCCCCCTGCAATAGTCTATTTGAACTTCTCCCATCCGGCAAATGTTTCAGAACCTTTGATCGATGATGATGGTGATATAGTCAAAAAATGTTTATGTATGGATTTCTGTAACAGTGGCAAAAAAAGGTTGTACACCATTGAGAAAATGAAGCATAACAAAAAAATAACTTTTAATAAAAGCAAATAACCCAGCAACAGCATGCAATAGTCTGTTTTATTTTAATCTTTACTTTAGATAATGCTAACACATATTACTATATATTTTTAGTTCTACTCACAAGATAATTCAAGAATACACATGCATCACCCCTACTAACCATTAACTCTCCACTCCACTCGGTTATACAGGGGTAAATTGAAAAGTAAAGGCAATTAGAAAATTAAACAGCAACTGCAACAGATAGAAGATGGCTCAGTACAACACGTTTGTGATTACTGGTAATTGCCATTAGTCTAGTTGAAGCCAAGGTCAAATGAACATGGATGCTCTGCTGCAGGATTGCACCATTTGTATCACAACACACTGCAGTGAGATTTCTTTGGGCAGAGTGAGTGAAACCTGCTGAAATTCACTCAAGGATGTTGGCTCAGTATGGAAGTGAAAACAACATGATTCAATGAAAAGTTTATGAATGGGTAGAAAGTGGGAAGAACAAGTGTAACCGGCGAAAATTGATCTGGACCACAATCAACATCATGCACACAAGCCCACCTCAATATTGTGAATGTCTTCATCAGAGAAAACCAATAGATTACGTTGTTGGCTGTTGCTGTACATTTAGATATCAGCTATGGTGCAGTCCCACTGAGTAGTATCTATGTTCATTTGACCTTGGTTTCAACTACACTAATGGCAGAGTGCTGTGCATGTTTGACCTACCAATAAGCCATCTCAAATGTGTTGTATTACATCAGCTTCTATCTGTTATGGTTATCGCACAATTTTCAAATTCCCTTACGTTTTTATTTACCCTCCTATTTATAAATACCATTGGACCATCCCAGCAGCAAAAGATAAGGTTATATTACATGGAATCGATAACCCCAACAAATATTTTCCTTCTTATAGTTATAGTATACTACAGTATTGAACCAAAGAAAGTAATTGGTTAGAGGAGGTCCTAATGGCTTATTCTGGGCAAGAAAACTCCTTGTTCTGGCATCTCTGACAAGCACTTGTGTTTTTTCTTCTGGCAAATTACATGCACACATATAACAAGTGAAAAAGTATGTTATTTACATGACATTTATGTATTTTTCTCAGATACCTTAAATGCCATAAATAATTACTTACTTTCACAGTGTTCCAAGAACTGAATGCATTCTTGTACTATGTTGTCAGGTAGGACGATCACGTGTTTAGACATGTTCTCAAGGAGTGAGAGAAAACAGCGCTTAGCATAGTACCAAGTGTCTGTTCCAAGCTATGAAGCAAAGAAATGAACACATTTAAAATTATGTTTCTTTGATAAGTAAAGTGTGGTTATATATAAAGGTGCAGTACCACAAAAAAGAAGATTAATGTATAAGAAATGCAAAGCTTAAATAAAGTCAAAGAGTCAATGTACAACAACAATTTTATGTTAAACACCGTAAACTCTTCATCTCTAATATTTTTTGTCAGCAATGAATAAGATGTCTTCTTTGACTAGGATTGGGCGTTAACAACCTCAGAATACAAAAATCTAGGAAAGCGTTTCATTTTATGAGAGCAGTCTTCAGTCTAAAAATATATGTGGTTGAAATGGTCACTTGACATTTGATTCAACATCTGCTGTATGATTTTGGTATGATTTGAACCATGCGATATCCCACTATTCCTCTGGCCCAAAGTTTTCATTTTTGGCAACATAACAACTTGCACTATTCCTAATAGCATGTTTATCCTTCTTTTACCATGAATGGGCTTCCGGCTCTGCTCCTTGGTCTTTTAATTTAATGTCGAGCATCTTTTCCAATTTTCAAAGACCAAATACTCCAATTTGTTATACATTTTTTTATGTCAAAGGGTTTTTAACTATGTTGAAAATGAATGACATTGTTCCGTGACACCATACTGTTCTCTTAAGGGCACCCCCATTTTTGTTGACCATTACTATGCAGTTATCAAAGGAAGTGACCAGGAGTGTGTAACATGTCACATTATCAACGTGACTGTATAAACGTCAGCATGTGCATTCTCCTAAATGTCTTAGTTTTCAGAGTCCACTTAAAGCAAAGCAAAACAAAAAAACCTGTTGTGATCATTATTACTAATATTTTTCTTCTTCTGCTCTTTCACTTTTGTTTTATGTGTGATTGATTTGGCTCTGATTAGTTACCCCCTTTTGGCTACGAAAATCCTGAATTCTATCTTGGCTTTGATTTTTGATTTGCATCCTGGGCTTTTTTTTACTTATTTCATGTCTTTATGGTTATTTTGCAACTGCAACTTCTCACAATTTTCCTTTCATTTGAAACGACTACTACCCAATGCAGGCAGCCCATCCTTGTTCGCACAACACTTGATTGCCTTTATTCATTTTGATATTTTGTCTACAGCTTTTGGATATTTTTGCCTGTGATTCTGAAAATTTAATTGCCTTTTTGATTACTGTTTCTGAATTATAGGGTTATGTAATAAAACATTCAGTTTATTATGTCTGTTTTGTTCTCGACTCACTGTTATTTGCAACATGTTGGTGTGCATGGTCAACCATGCTTTACAGGTTGGCGTAGTCTACAGTGCTCCACCAGCCTACTTTTGACTGCTGGAGGGCTGGCCTCAGGATGCTGTGCTCTGCAAACGCCCACTCCAAAATATATATCATCTAGAATTATTCTTCAGGCACTGGAATTAGTATGGAGTAATGGAGAGAAAGTACTGTCCATTCTGTCAGGCAGCAATGCAGGCATCTCAGAAAGGGCTTTGGAGACCACTGTGATCACCCCATGGGGCAGTGCTGAATGCCTTAACCTTTAACTTGTCTGAGATTACAAATGATCCTGGAGGTCTGCAAAGAATTCAAAAAGATTATCCTGGGATGCTAGATTGCAGCAGGTAGTCCAACAAGAGGCTGTGACTTTTTTTTTTTAGTAATTATAGGGCATGTAGTCCAGAAACCTACAGTATATGGGTGTAAAAAAGAACAGTCAAAAGGTGAAAAGATTACATGGACCAGGAAATAAGAATTGTTTGAAAGGGAGAGATAATGAATAGTTTTAGAACAGGCAGGGTTGAATACAAAAAAGATGAGGAAAACTAAGTGATAAAATCAAAAAATGTTAACTTAAAATATGTGTCAAAAATAACTCAGTCCCTGTTCTAATATCCTTTCCCTGACTTCCAATGCAAAAACATACATAAAAGATAAAAGGGTTGTTTCGTTGAATCACTACAAGGACGCCAGGAACTGTGTGTCACCATCTTTTACTGGCAAAACACAGTGACACAAGCTGCCAAGGGACTAGCCATGCAAAAATAGTTACAAAATTGGCAGTGACAATACAACAAACACAATATGTGCTTTACAAATGACCAAAGAAATAATTACAAGAAAAGAAAAACAAATTAATTAGGTTAAAAATAACAATAAATAACAAAGATTAAATCAATATGGGTGTACATAAAACAGACTTTGGAAAGTAATGTCCTTATACTGTATATATTACATAATACCTTGCTGTAACAGAAAGAAGAGGTGGAAGCTGGTGTAAAAGCTCTTTGGTATGGAGGTGAGAGCAACAAAGAAAGTGGAAGAAAATGGTTTGATGTGGTTGGTGGAGTGCTTGAGAGAAACTGACACAATGGCATTTTGGAGGAGTCTGAATGTGTCACATTTTTGAGGCAGAACAGTTGGGAAACCAAGGCTGCAAAGTTAGACTGTGAGTGAAAGAAACACCATTGCTTTGTCTTTTATTTTTTTGAAAATGTGTTTTCTTTGCTTATCCTTACCTCTCTGCTAAAAACAAGATTTATTTTTATATTAATCTGTGAGCTTTTGGAATTTATCATGGCTTGGAGAGATCCTTAGTAGTGGTCTATTTGATAAGTGTAAATATATTGTAACTTGTTAGAAATTGTCTCTAAATTTCACAGGGTTTATTCCTCAAGTAAATCAATTAACTAGTATGTCATAATATAAGCGCCTTGAGCATGGAAAAGGTGCTATATAAATAAAATGTATTATTATTATTATTATAATGAATGATAAAGCATTAAGCAAAAGATGCCAAAGAGTGGGGTCTAACAATGAAAAGAAATAAAACGCAGGTTTTCTGCTAAGAATAATAACCTCCAGGAACAAGAACATGAAACCAGGATGAGGGTTAATGAGGTATTGTATGTTACACCATACATAAAGGATGGATGACAATATGGGCTGAAATCAATCAGTGATTGCAATGTCATCACAACCTCATTGATGGGTTTCCATCTGCACAAGTTACATAGAGCAAAACAAGGCATGGAGTTTCATCCGAGGTTATATGACACTTCATAAAATGAAATAAAAATAAAGCAGGAATTGTTCTCGGCTTGGCTGGACCTGGTTACTATTAGGAAAGCAGCACAATTGTTTAAATTAGCAGGACTTGAGGAAAAAAAAACTAATTCATTTTAGGCAATGTTTGTCTTTGCCATTCATTTTGGAAATTCAGCAACAACAAATTCTTTTATATTTACTTATATAGCTCATTTTCATTCAAAAAATGTAGCTCAAAGTGCGACCATAGATGTAAAAGATGTATAGCCACAGTGTTGCCTTCTTGTTGAGTGGACAGAATTATGTGGATCAGGGTAACCTGGATTTATGATGCTAATTCTCTTCCAGCCTCATACAGAAGACTGTTTGCATCATCTTTTGATGGCATGGTTTAAAGCAAGACAGAGTATAACGCATTCTGCATTGCTCTCCACCAAGAAAAGAAACACTGAAAATGTATTAATTGACCATCAGGATTCTGAGAGAAGGAAATAGGCAGTTCTTACCTTTTTATTATAGGGCTGCAAACTTTTTATGACACGGGAAATTCCAAAATTGTAATTTCGCTTCGAACAATAAAATGTTCTGTGGAAAATATGAATAAAGCAGATATTAAAGCAACCGTAGTGATCTTGAAACTGAATGCTGTAGCATATTACTTATTTATATAAGACCAATGAACCAAAAAGAAAAATACATTTGTACAACAAAAAATACAGATTCATGAGCAGTGGCCCCAGGAGCTGCTCCAAGTCTGAACTCTCAGCCTGTTTAAAATGGCTGGATTAGATGCCAGTTGCCTGCCCATTACAGTGATGGGTTAGCAGGGAATCACCCTTCTTCCACCATTTGTAACACTGGGGGACTCATGTGTCATTCGCTAAAGTTCTTTTGTTTCTCTACTATAAAACTGTCCCTTAGTGGGAATGGTTTTGCTACTCTCAAAAGAGACATTGTCAACACAGTCTCTAATTATGCATTTTAATGTTCACTTCAGGTTCTCAACTTCTTGAGAAAACAGGGTGGGGTACAAACTCTGAATGCTTTCACCCTGCTCGAGTTTTTCCCTTCCCTATTCACTCTATTAATTGGTTATGTTGAAGGTATTATATCCAATTACACCAAACAAATACTTTAAAACAGGTGGTACATTTGTGTGGTGATTAGCACTACTGCAACTTAACTTTAATGATCTGAGCTCAATTTTGACTCACTATTGCCTGCATCACATTTATCCAGTTTACCTGTTTTGTATTTTCTACAGAGATTTTGATTTGATTTCACATGCTAAAGACCATGTATTAAATTTGTTGCTGACTCTGAATTGGCCTGGTATAAGTGAGTGGGGGTGGACCAATACTTTAAAACGTATTTTGTCAGTAAATTTAACTTTGGTAGGGCAAATTGTAAGCAGATATGGCAAAGTTTAAGGAGGATAAACTGGAATAAACATTTAAGTGTGGAGACAGTCAACTTGCAGTGGAACAGGTTTAAAAATGTTTTACATGTAATGCAGGACAAGTACATAGCGAAATTTGAAATTAGTAGGAATTTAAAAAAAACTTAATAAAGAGTTTAAAAAGAAGCTTCAAAGAAAAAAATAGCTGTATAAGGCATATAGAACTAATAACTCCAATGTGAATCATAGGGTATACAAAAACATTAGGGTGACCATTAGAGAGGCTAAAAGAGAGTTAGAGAAGAATATAGCAGATAAGACGATGACCCAAGATGACCCAAAGAGATCCTTTAATATTAAAGTATTAAAGAACAGTCAAGGAGGAGGTGAAGTGCATAAGAAAAAGTAAAGGGGAACGGAAACATACAGACAGTGAAATAGCAGATGCTCTAAACTCATATTTTCCTGAGATCTTCACAAGAGAGGAAGTAGATAACCTCCCTGCGGTAAATGGGACTACTAAGGAGGTACTGTGAGATTTAGAAATTGTAGAGGGAGAAGTACAGATTAAACAAGCCGAAATCAAATAAATCACCAGTACCAGATAATATTTACCCTTGAGTTCTTAAACAGGATAGCAAGTACATATATAAACCCTTGACACATGTCTTTAGGAAGTCACTGTGCACTAGGAAAATTCTGAAGGACAGGAAAATGGCAAATATCCTGTTATATAAAAAGGGTGACCAGGCAGATCCAAGCAAGTATAGGCCAGCAAGGTTAATATGCATCACAGGAAAATTAATGGAAGGAATTATTAAGGATAAGATTGAGAAGCACATGGAAAGTACCATATTTTTTCTAAACAGTCAGGATGGGTTCAGAAGAGGGGGGGTTATGTTTTACCAACATCCTGGAATTCTATCAGGAACATATGATATTATCTTGAGTTTCGGAAAGAATTTTATAAGCTGCCACATGAGAGGTTGGGCATCAAACTAAAAGAAGTGGGAGTTCAGGGTGATGTTTGTAGACAAGTGCAAAATTGGCGCAGACACAGGAAGCAGAGGATTATTGTGTGAGGAACCTTATCAGAAATGCCTCATGTTAAGACTGGTGTTCCACAGGGGTCAGTGCTGGGGCTGCTATTTTTATTTTTATAAATGATTTAGACAGAAATATAAGTAATAAGCTGGTTAAGATTGCAGATGATACCAAGATAGGTGTATTGACAGATAATCTGGAATACGTTGAATCATTGCAGAGGGACTTGGTACAGAATACAGGCTTGGGCTGTTTTGTGGCAGATGTCAGTAAATAAAGTATTACATGTATGAAGTAAAAATGTTAGGTTTGAATACACAATGGGAGATCTGAAAATCAAACGTACACCTTATGAGAATTTAGGATGAATTTAGGAGTCGTTGTGGACTCTATGCTATCAGCTCCCAGACAGTGTTCAGAAGCCATTAAGAAGGCAAACAAAATGTTAGGTTATATAGCACGATGCATGGAGTACAAGTCCAATGAAGTAATGCTCAAGTTTTATAACACACTGGTGAGGTCTCATCTGTAGTACGGTGTGCAATATTGGTCTCCAGGCTATAAAGCTTCTAGAAGCACTACAAAAAGTCCAGAGAAGAGCAACTAGGCTGATTCCAGGGCAACAGGAGATGAATTCTGAAAAAGGATTAAAAGAGCTGAGCATTTTCAGTTTAAGCAGAAGTAAGAGACATAATTAAAGTGTTTAAAATTACGAAGGGAATTAGTCCAGTGGATTGTGACTGTTATTTTAAAATGAGTTCATCAAGAACACATGGACACAGTTGGAAACTTGTTAAGAGTAAATTGCGCACAAACATTGACATCTTGCCTGAAGAAGGGGTCTGAGTTGCCTCGAAAGCTTGCATATTGTAATCTTTTTAGTTAGCCAATAAAAGGTGTCATTTTGCTTAACTTCTCACTACATCCATAATGGCTAACATGGTTCAACACCCTAGTACTACGCACATACATTAGGAAAGTTTTCTTTACACAGAGAACCATAGACCCCTAGAATAAACTAACAAGCAGTGTGGTAGACAATAGGACTTTAGGGACTTTCAAAACTACACTTGATGTTTTTTTAGAAGAATTAAGTGGATAGGACTGGTGAGCTTTGTTGAGCTGAAAGGCATGTTCTCATTCACATTGTTCTAATGTTCTAATGCAGAGTATATCTATCTGACCTCTTTGGTTGTGAATGGGAAGATGTCCTACCAAACCTAGATGTTATGAGTTAGATAAATAAAAAAAAAACCTTCCCCCTCTAAACAAATCGAAAGCCTTTGACAATCACCTACAGTTTTTCCAGGGATGAACCACATACTGGTCTTATTCCTCGCCTATACCCCACTAATTTACTGATATATTCATCCATCCATTTTCAAGCTTATTTTCTCTTATTTACATTTGTGTTCAAATGAAACTTATTTCAGCAGCAATAGGAGCAAAACAGGAGATAGGCCTAAACAGGTTGCCAGTCAACCTTACCCAATGACAAGATTCACAATGCAGAGGTGGTAGATTTTTTTCTCCGGGTCATTATAAGATATCTGCTGTTCCTCTTTTTCAATTTTCCTCATGAGCTCTTCAGCCTGCAAAAAAGCTTAATAGGTTGTTCTGAGTAGTAACTGCTGAATGACATCTGAATAAAATTGGCAATTACTTTACATGAATGCAGCTAATTAACTCCTAAGGAATCTGACTGTTGGTTCTTCTAGCTCCAGAGCCTGGAAATGAGAAATACATGCCCAATCTGTCTTATAGTGGTCATAAACCTTAAGCTGTGCATAAAGTGTCTATCACACATCATGTAGTAATAAATACATGAAAGCCAAATTTATCTTTACTTGAATGCTATAGAGTGGAGAGGAACAGTAATACTGATGTATAATAATCTCAAAAAAACACTCTTTTTATTTGCTTACAGTCACGTGAAAAAGTAAGTACACCCCATGAAATGCTTTTTTTCTTTAACATATGTGGACAAAACAAGAATCAATCTTCATTTAAACAGTATCTTTAGATAAATGTGATGTAATTAAAAAACAGCAATGAAATGAACTGTCTAGCAGTGTCTGACATCAACTGGGAGAAAGTTTTTCTCACCCATCCATTCAGAATTCTTTCTGCCATGCAATGTTTAAGGAGTGTCTTGTGTGTACAGCCCTTTTCAAACCACTCCACAGCATCTCAATGGGATTCAGAGCTAGGCTTTGGCTTGGCTATTCCAAAACCTTCCATTTCTTACTTTTCTGCTATTCCTTGATGGATTTACTGGTATGTTTAAGGTCATTGTCATGTCAGATGGTCTCACATTATTCTCTCCCTCTGGTAAAATGAAAAATTCAGAGTGGATTCCATGATGGTGAGCTGCATAGGCTCTGATGCCGCAAAGCAGCACCAAATCAAAACATTACCACCATGTGGTATTCCCCTTGTCAAACCCTGTCTTTGCTTTTTGCCAAACATGGCTCCTGGTACTGTGACCAAATAACTATCTTTGCCTTGTCCAAGTCTTGATCTTTGCCTAGGTGTTCAAAGGCAAACTTTAGTCTTGCCTCTAATGCTCTTTCTGGACAACAAAGGTTTCCTCCTTGCACACCTTCTGTGTAGATCTAATTTGTGCAGCCTTGTTCTAATGTTAAATTCAGCCACTTTGACATAAGCAATGCCAATAGACATCTGTGGGCTCCATGATGAAATTCTGGGGTTGCTAGATATTTCTTTCAGCATCTTGTGCTCTGCTCCTGGGCAGAACTTGCTGAGGTGGCCTGGAGTGGACAAATTGACTGTTGTTTTTTTAATCTTCTGCCTATAGATGATATTCAAAACAGTAGAATGATAGATTTACAATTGCTTAAAGGTCTTTTTAAATCCTTTCCCAGACTCAAAGGCATCTATAACCTTCTTTCTGAAGGCCACAGAGGGCTTTTAGAACTAAGCATGATGAACTTATACAACAAAGATTTAAATAAGACAGGTTTCTCCAAGGTCCTCCCTAATAATGTTCACCTAATTTGGTGCTCCTGATTTGAATTTGAAGCAGAGATATATAAAGGAATAGATCTGCTTTTTCCACATGCAAAGTTTTCATTTATGCTTATTTAAATTATACAATGCAATACAAAACATATGTATTGCATGGTGTCTGCTATACTATATCAACCTTATCTATGGATACAGTTTTAAATGATGTTTTAGTTTTAGTCTTCTGACTAAATTGCATTTTAGTTTTAGTCACATTTTAGTCATTTAATATTGTTAGTTTTAGTCTACAACAACAACAACATTTATTTTTATAGCACATTTCCAAACAAATGGTGAAGTTCAAAGTGCTTTACAAGATGAAGAAAGAAAAGTTTATATGAAACAAAAATAAAGATTAGGCAATACTAAGTAACAAAGAATAAAGTAAGGTCAGAGGACTGGCAGTACATAAAAAAAAAAAAAAAAAACTCCAGATGGGTCAGAGGATAAACAAAATCTGCAGGGGTTCCATGTCAACAGTGTGAGCAGGATGAGATGTGAGATAGAAAGAGAGAAAATACTGGAAGTATAACAGAAGGAACTGATTGTAACAGATTTTATCCTTGATTTTAACTGTTTATTGTATACATTTATTTATTGGATTTTTAACTTCCTGCACTGCACAGTTTTTATGGATTATTTGATGAAGATTTTATTTAAGCACCACAATGTTTGCCTTTATAATAAGCACACTATGCACTTTATACCATACTTGTTGTTTGTGTCTTCGTCCCTAGTTCATCCTTGGTTATAACTATCGAAGTCTCTGGAATTGGAAGAGGCCCATGACTGCAAACAACAAGGCATCATACTACACAGACAGGGAATTCTGAAAAATCACTGTACTGTTACCATTATGTTGCCATATTTTAAGTCTGGCCAAGTTAGAAGTCAGAAGGTAGTGTAATGCATTGGTTCTCAATCTGTGGGGTGGGTCCCCCTACGGGGGCGTGAAGTAACAAAAAGGGGGGGGGGCGCGAAGATGTGAAAAAAAGAAAACAAAATACATCTATTGAGACCAAAACAAATTAACTTAAACTATATTCTGATACTAGAAAAATAAATATAGAGTTAGATAAATGTCGATAGAAGTTAAGTAGGTATAATAAAATATGCATCTACGATATATCATTAATTAAAAAAGAACAAATTAGTATTAGTTAGCGCCTTTCAAAAAAACATTAGGGGTGGCCCGATTAAAACTGTTATGAAAACTCGGGTCGCAGATATTTAAAGGTTGAGAAACGCTGGTGTAATGCATTCTCTCACATACTTTATGAGGCTACCAATGAACTACAATGCTGTCAAATACCTTCATTTGTACAATGGTACATTATTCAGTGGGTGCCATCACAAGACACTTTATAGTTGCACAACACCGCACATCACTGGATAAAAAGGTGATATAATAAGATAAAGTAAATATAAGAGAAACTGCTGAGCTTCTGCAAAGAACGTGTCAATATAAAATAATCTCTATAAACACACGTTACAATGAGGCTGATAATGGTGCTATGCTTATGAGTTGCCACAACAGTTTATAGAGGCAAATGGATGATACAATGGATGATACAAACCACCACAATAGTTTATAGAGGCAAATGGGTGATACAAACCAAACAGAATGAAGTGGGGAATACACTTTTTTTTTCTTTGTGCAAATACTAGATTTGTTAATTATCATGCTTTCAAAGTGTTTGGGAATAAATATGGTTTGGAATATTTGGTAGAAAGTGTGCTTTGATTTGATTTATTTAAATGAAGATTTTGGTTTGGAGTGAAATGCAGTTTGTTTTTCTGCTATTAATTGTCAGTTAGACATAGTAGGAGCAAGCAACATATCATGCAGTTCGAGCCGACTTAATTTAAAATGAACACCAGTCTGTATAGAAGTGGACATAGACACTCAGTGTGGGACCTCAGAGCTAGCTTCTGTGGAGGAAAACCTGAGATAAGAGACTGTGATACAGTGTGAAACACTGTTACGTGCCTAGGAAGCAACCATAGAGAAGCAAATTAAGCTATGCTGACTTGTAAATAAGAAGAAATACTCAACCATCCATCCATTTCCTAAACCTGCTTTTTCAGATCAGAGTTTTTGGAAAGCTGTAGCCAAATTCAGCAAGCAGCAGGTGCAAGCCAGGAACAATTTTGTGACATGGTGCCTGGCCATTGCAGAGTGAATACACCACTGCACACAAACAGACACATATACACTTCAGGGGACAATTTAGCATCGCCAATCCTCCTAACCTGAATGTTCCTGGACTGTGGGTGAATACCACAGTTGGAAGAACTTGAAATACAAATATCCATCCATCCAGTATTGTTTTTTGGTAGTTTTCGCATACCCCTTGGGGTCAGAGCGCAGGCTCAGCCATTGTACAGCGCCCCTGGAGCAATTACAGGTTAAGGGCCTTGCTCAAGGGCCCAGCAGAGCAGGATCTCTTTTGGCAGTGACGGGGATTCGAACCGGCAACCTACGGGATACCAGCGCAGATCCTTAGCCTCAGAGCCACCACTCCGCCCTCCAACCCGCTATATCCTAACTACAGGTTCACGGGGTCTGCTAGAGCCAATCCCAGCCAACACAGGGCGCAAGGCAGGAAACAAGCCCCGGGCAGGGTGCCAGCCCACTGCAGGGCACACGCACACACACACACACACACCAAGCACACACTAGGGACAATTTAGAATCGCCAATCCACCTAACCTGCATGTCTTTGGACTGTGGGAGGAAACTGGAGTACCCGGAGGAAACCCACGCAGACACGGGGTGAACATGCAAACTCCACGCAGGGAGGACTCGGGAGGTGAACCCAGGTACCCAGGTCTCCCAACTGCGAGGCAGCAGCGATACCCACTGCGCCACTGTGCCGCCCTGAAATACAAACAGTATTTATTAAATTCCAAAAATCAAGAATTAGAGTAAAAAAGGCTAATAACGCATAAAGACATGTTAACCATTGGCAATAACCGTAGGCATCCAAAATACACAGGCTGAAAGGCAAAATCCAGAAACAAACGCATAAAGCCAAAATACTAAACTGAAGAGCAAAAGTAAAGTGAAGACTGTCAAAATGCCAAACTGTACAATGTTAGACAAAGGAGCTCTAGCTGGGTCCCTGCTTTTATTTCTTTGGTCCATCTCATTTCCTGACAGTTGCCCAGTTATACTTGCTAAGGAACTGGAGAGGATGGGAAGGCCCAGGGAAAGGGCACATGTAGTGAGAAGCTAGGACACCCACTCATACTTAATACTTTACGTGCTTTTAGAAAATCAAGGGAATATTACATTGTAATGAAGTTTCTGTATGTTGTTAATAGTTTCTGGGTTTAGTGATGTTGAGTTCTAAGTTTAACAAATATTCTTATAGTCAAGATATTTCAGCTCTAATTAAACACAGGTATTCTTACCTTATCATTCTGATTCGTCATGATGTAAGACACAAAGAGATTTGCCAAGATGACAGCACTTATGCTCAAAATCTACATTAAGTAAAAAAACAATTAGCACAGAGTTTTTTTTCAACTAAATGTGGAAACAAACATATAACACAACCAGCATATTAAAATACAAATATATAATAATAACTTGAAAAGAGCCTTACTTTGTCATAATGCTTTTTTACAATGGGTTCATAGAAGTTTATAGCATCCTTGTATTTATTCTTCTGCATGAACAGGACATGTGCCACATTTAATTTCCATACATCATTGTCTTGACAGAAGTTATAGGACTTGCTGAAGATGTTTTCCATTGCTTGGTAATTCTCCATGTTCCAGTAGATTTTAGCTTGAGCCAGAAGAACTGGTATATACCTATCTCAATTGCATGATCAAAAACATTAGTGTAATATTGTACATGAAAACAGCAAGAAAATTAAAAAGCTATGTATACTTATGATGTACATTCTAAACTTGAACACTACATATCAAGTAAAGGAATGTATATTATAGAGAAAACATACCAAATCACTCAACTGAAAATGCAATCAGTTTTACATACAGCATCTTACTAATGATGGAGATGCAATCTACTGAAATTAAAAAGGTGATGCTTAGGTCCAAGTGGAAAAGTAAATGGGCATAATAAAATAAACCAGGAAAATGATCTGAGTTCCTTTCATTGATGAGAACATAAATTGAGATACAGATAGAAGAAAAATATTTAATTTCTATTTAATTCTTAGAGTTAATGCATATTTTCTGCAGGAAGTGTTATCTTTTCAATCAAAATTTAAAATTACATAAAATGGGTCTTGGTGAACTATAATACAACAGTTTAGCACTTGTTCCACTGTACTTATACAGTACACACTGCTTATCGCGAAAAGGTAATTGGCCCTTAGTATTCAATAACTGGTTACTCAATTTTTAGCAACAGAAGTTCAAGTAGTTACTGTTCATGCAAGAATTATTGATTTGCCTCTGTGAAAAGCCTTTAATTCCTCCCTCTTTGTATAACTTTATCAATTTTGTGATATGAATCAGATTTTGAGCATAACTGGCTTATTTTAGATCCTGCTAAGTAATCAGAATGAAGTTAATGTCTGC